>NW_007255319.1:285490-286819 GCF_000164805.1 Carlito syrichta | reverse complement strand
CCCTGGGGTTCAGGCAATCCACTCACCTCAGCCTCCCAAAGGCGTGGGATTACAGGCTGAGCCACCGAGCCTGGCTATTTTTAGTTTTTGAAAGGAACTTCTATACTGTTTTCCATAGTAGTGTGCTAGTTTTCATTCTCACCAACAGTATATGAGTTCCCTTTTCTCTGTGTCTGTGTCAGCATTTGCGATTTTTCTTTCTTGATAACAGCCATTCTAACCAGGGTAAGAGGATATCTTCTTGTGGCTTTAATTGGTTTTTACCTAATGATTCGCGTTAGTGAACATTTTTTTAATATATACTTGTAGCCCATTTGTATGTCTTCATTCTGCTAATTGTTTTCTTTGCTGCGCAGGCTTTTAGTTTAATATAATCCCATTGGTCTATTTTGCTTTAAATGCCTACATTAAAAAAAGTAAAAAGATTTCATATAAACAACCTAACTTCAGGGAACAAAAAAAGCAAAAATAAACCAAACTCAAAATTAATAGACAGAACGAAATAATAAAGTTCAAAGCAGAAGTAACTAAAATACAGTCTTAAAATACAAAAGATCAATGAAATTATAAATTGGTTTTTAGAACAAATAAACAAAATCAACAAATTACTAACTAGGCAAACTAAGAAAAAAGAGAGATGATTCGAATAAAATCAAAAACAAACAAACAAAAAAGACACATTACAGCTCATGCCACAGAAATACAAAGAACTATTAGAGACTTATGAACAACTATATGCCTACAAAATGGAAAACCTAGAGGGAATGAATAAACTCCTGGACACATACAATCTACCAAGAATGAACCAGGGGAAAAGTAGAAATCTGAATAGACCAATAACAAGTAATACAAATGAATCAATAATTTAAGTCTTTTAACAAAGAAAAGCTCAGGACTAGATATTTCACTGCTGAATTCTACCAAAACAATTCTAAACTTTGTATAGAACCACAAAAAAAAAATCCCAACTAGCCAAAGCCATCCTAAGCAAAAAGAACAAAGCTGGAGGCATCTCAGTACCTAATTTCAAAATATGCTACAAATCTATAGTAACCAAAACAGCCCAGTACTAACATAAAAGCAGACACAGACTAATGGAACAGAGTAGAGAACACAGAAATAAATCCATATATTTAGGAAATGTCTTTTGACAAAGGCACCACGAACACACATCAGAGAGAGAACAGTCTCTTCAATGAATGGTGCGGGAACACTGGATATCCATGTTCAGAAGAATGAAACTCGAGCCCTATCTTTCATCATATACAATAATTAAATAAAAATGGATTAAAGATTTAAATGTAAGTCCCTAACCATGAATTACTCAAA
>NW_007255319.1:259598-285470 GCF_000164805.1 Carlito syrichta | reverse complement strand
TTTGAGTAATTTCATGGTTAGGGACTTACATTTAAATCTTTAATCCATTTTTATTTAATTATTGTATATGATGAAAGATAGGGCTCGAGTTTCATTCTTCTGAACATGGATATCCAGTGTTCCCGCACCATTCATTGAAGAGACTGTTCTCTCTCTGATGTGTGTTCGTGGTGCCTTTGTCAAAAGACATTTCCTAAATATATGGATTTTATTTCTGTGTTCTCTACTCTGTTCCATTAGTCTGTGTCTGCTTTTATGTTAGTACTGGGCTGTTTTGGTTACTATAGATTTGTAGCATATTTTGAAATTAGGTACTGAGATGCCTCCAGCTTTGTTCTTTTTGCTTAGGATGGCTTTGGCTAGTTGGGATTTTTTTTTTGTGGTTCTATACAAAGTTTAGAATTGTTTTTGGTAGAATTCAGCAGTGAAATATCTAGTCCTGAGCTTTTCTTTGTTAAAAGACTTAAATTATTGATTCATTTGTATTACTTGTTATTGGTCTATTCAGATTTCTACTTTTCCCCTGGTTCATTCTTGGTAGATTGTATGTGTCCAGGAGTTTATTCATTCCCTCTAGGTTTTCCATTTTGTAGGCATATAGTTGTTCATAAGTCTCTAATAGTTCTTTGTATTTCTGTGGCATGAGCTGTAATGTGTCTTTTTTGTTTGTTTGTTTTTGATTTTATTCGAATCATCTCTCTTTTTTCTTAGTTTGCCTAGTTAGTAATTTGTTGATTTTGTTTATTTGTTCTAAAAACCAATTTATAATTTCATTGATCTTTTGTATTTTAAGACTGTATTTTAGTTACTTCTGCTTTGAACTTTATTATTTCGTTCTGTCTACTAATTTTGAGTTTGGTTTATTTTTGCTTTTTTTGTTCCTTGAAGTTAGGTTGTTTATATGAAATCTTTTTACTTTTTTTAATGTAGGCATTTATTGCTGTAAACTTCCTTCTTACTACTGTTTTTGCTGTGTTCCATTGGTTTTGTTTTCATTTTCATTTGTTTCAAGAAATTTTTAAGTTTCCATCCTAATTACTTTACTGACCTATTGATCATTTAGGAGCATGTTGTTTAATTTCCATGTATCTTGTACAGTTTCTAAAGTTTCTCTTGCTATTAACTTCTAGTTTTATTTCATTGTGGTCAGAAAAGATTCTTGATATGGCTGTGAATGGTGACTTACATCTGTGATCTCAACACTTTGTGAAGCTGAGGCAGGAAGATTGCTTGAGAAGTTTGACTCCAGTCAAGGCAAGACTCCATCTCCACAAATTATAAAAAATACTTAATATGATTTTTATATTTATTTTATTTTATTGAGTTAGGTCTCACTCTGTTGCCCAGGCTGGAGTGCAATGGCTTGATCATGGCTCACCATTGCCTCTATCTCCTGGACTAGGCTGTTTTTTCACCTCAGCCTCCCAAGTAGCTGGGACTATAGGTGTGCACCACCACACCTGACTACTTTTTGGATTTATTGTAGAGGTGAGGTCTTACTATGTTATCAAGGCTTATCTCAAACTCCTGGGATCAGGGAATCCTGCTTTGGCCTCCCAAAGTGCTGGAATTACAGATATGAACCACTGTGCCTGGCTAATTCTTTTAAATTTTTTGTAGCGACAAGGTCTCACTGTGTTGCCTAGGCTGGTCCTGAACTCCTGGCCTCAAGCAATTCTTTTGCCTCATCCTCCAAGAGTGCTGGGATGACAGGCATAAGCCATTGTGCCTGACCAGTTTTGATGCTTAAGTACTTTGTTGAGACTAGTTTTGTGTCCTAACATATGTTCTGTCTTGGAGAATGTTTCAGATGCTGATGAAGAGAATGTGAATTCCACAGTTGTTGAATAAAATGTAAATGTCTGTTATGTTCATTTGGTCTAAAGCACAGTTTAACTCAAATATTTCTTTGTTGGTTTTCTATCTAAATAATCTGTCCAATACTGAGAATGGAGTGTTGAAGTTCCCAACTGTTATTGTATTGGAGTCTATCTCTCCCTTTAGATTTAATAATATTTGTTTTATGTATCTGCATGCTCCTGCATTGTGTGCATATATGTTTACGATTGTCATATCTTTTTGCTGAAGTGATATCTTTATAATTATATAATGACATTTTTTGTCTCTTTTTATAGTTTATGACGTAAAGCCTATTTTAAGTGTACAAGTGTAGCTACTCCTGCTCATTTTTTATTTACATGTGTGTGGATTTTTTTTTAACCTCTTCACTTTCGATCTATATGTGTCTTTACAGAAGAAGTGAAATTCTTGTCGGCAGCACAGAGTTGGGTCTTTTTTAAAAAAATCAGTTCAATCATCTATATCTTTTAGTTGGGGAATTTAATCCATTTAGATTCAGGGTTATTACTACTAGCTGAGGACTTATGCCTGTCATTTTTTTAGTTGTTTTCTGGTTGATTTGTGTAGGCTTTGTTTCTTTCTTTCTCTCTTTTTGTTTATCTTTGTAGTTTAGTGGCTTCTGCAGTGATGAATTTTGATTTCCTTCTGTTTCTCATTTGTGTGTCTGCTCTACTTTTATAGTTTTATACTTTGGCATGTTTTTATCATGGTAGTGATTGTCCTTTCACTTTCAGAAGTAGGACTCCTTTGAGCATTTCTTGTAAGGCCAGTCTAGTGTTGATACATTCCCTCAGTTTTTGCTGGTCTAGGAAAGATTTTATTTTTCCTTAATTTCTGAAGGATAGCTTTACTTAGTATAGTGTAGTATTCTTGGCTAGCAGAGTTTTTAAAAAATCACTTTGATATACCATCCCATTCTCTCCTGGACAATGTTTCTGGTGAGAAATGTGCTCCTAGTCTGATGTGGATTTTCTTATATGTGACTTGACACTTGCTGCTTTTAGAATTCTCTCTTTGGCTTTGGCTTTTGACAGTTTGACTAGAATGTGCCTGAGAGAGGAACTTTTTGGATTGAATCTATTTGGGAGCTTTTTGCTTCTCGAATCCGAATGTCCATATCCTCCCTAAGACTTGGGAAGGTCTCAGCTATTATTTCATTACAGAGGTTTTCTATGCCGTTTTCTATGTCTTCTTCTTCTGGAACTCCAGATCTGAATATTTGTTTGCTTAATAATATCCTATAACGTCTTTTCATTCTTTTTTCTTATTTTTGTCTGACTGTGTTATTTCAAAAGATCTGTCTTCAAGCTCATATATTCTTTCTGTTGTTAGAGTTCTTGATTGTATTTTTTAATTTCACTTATTGAATTCTTCAGCTCCAATATTTCTGTATGACTTTTTAAAAAAATGATATCTATCTTTTTGTTGAATTTCTCAGTTAGATCATAAATTATTTTCGTGTTTTGTTTGTCTGTTTGTATTATGTTGTAGCTCATTGAGATTCCTTAAGATCATCATTTAATTCCTTTTCAGGCATTGCATAGATTTCTTTTTTGGGGAGAGGGTGGTCTGTTACTGGAGAATTATTGTGCTCCTTTCAGAGGTGTCATGTTTCCTTGCTTTTTCATGTTTCTTGTGTCCCTACATTGAGATCTGAGCATCTGGTGGGACTGTCACCTCTTCAAATTTTATGGAGTAGCTTTCACGGGAAAAGACATTTTCCTGTATATGTGTCCTATAGTGTTGGTTGGGTAGGGTGCTTTTGTTCAGAATGGGTACAGTAGTGTAATCCCCATGTGATTTCTTTGGCTGCAGTTAATGTCAGCAGTGTCTGTGAGTGCCTCAGTATGTAGACTGCAGGTGTTTGTGGAGGCAGTTGTGTGGCTTTGCTGGGAAGGGAAGCTACTTAGCAGGCCTTAGGGGAGTGCATACTGGGGCACAGTGTTTCTGCTAGCTGTGAGGCAACATTGCCAGCAGTGGTGGGCGCCAGGTAGGCTAGTCTTGGGAGTGGTCACCTTGCTGTACTGGATTCTTGCCTGTTTCCTGGGGTGTAGGACACTGCATGACCTCTGATGCTGAGATCAGAGCTGCACTAATGGATCGAGCTGATGTTGTGGCATTGCAGCCTTTTGTGTGTGCATGATGGGATAACAGAGATCCCAGAGATGTGAAGATGCAGGGGCTGTTGGTCCCCAGGGAAGGATGCACTCTTGCAATGGCTCTGTTCACAAATGGTCTTGTGCCATAGCTTGGATCCTGGGGAGTGGGGAGAGCTCAGTGTGAGTTCTCTCCTTTGGGCAATGCAGACATACGGACTCTAGGCAGCTCCCTAGACTGGACTCTGGACCTGTGAGATCTGTGAGGCTCTTCTGTAGCTAGGATTTCAGGCAGCCACAGTAGTAGAGGGGCCTGCTGGAGAATCTCCCAATTACCTTTTACCCATAATGGGGAGTTTCTCTTGACTTTGTACCAATTCTCCAGTGCTTTGCCTCCCTCTCTATGCTACCATCACAATTTTCTGTGTTTCAGAGGGTTTTTGTCACTTCCTTGCTAAATTCCAGTGTTTTCCCTTAGCACTCTGCTCAAAGTGCAGTTATGTACTTGCTTTTCCTCTTTGTGGAGTAGTCAAGTGTTGGGCACTTCCAGTTAGCAATCTTGATAATCTTCACTAGATTTTCTGATCTTCAAAAAAAGAGCCACCACAAAGCTCTTCAAGGATGCTAAGATTCTCCTTCATGGATTTATGCCTGATAGCTTTGGTGAAAGTTGTGTCCCCCTGACTCTCTTGGTGTTTATGGATGAGCAAATCTTATGTGACAAAAGTACTCCAACATTCTAACCTCCCTAAGTCTTTGGATATCTTTCACTATAGCAGTAGTCATCAAACTATAGCCCTAGGCCATATCTAGTCCACAGGCTGTTTTTTAATGGCCTACAAGATAAAAAATGGTTTTTGCATTTTTTTAGTTAAAATAAAATCAAAGAAAAATACTTGCAACGCAAAAGATGGTGTGAAATTCAAATTTCAGTGTTTACAGATATACTTTTATTGGAACTCAGTCATGCTCATTTACTTAGAAATTGTCTTTATTGCTGCAATGGGAGAGTTGAATAGAGACAAACTGAGACTGACCAATAAAGCTGAAAGCCATTTACTATCTGACCTTTTACAGAAAAAGTGTGATGACTTATGCTCCATAGTACACCAAGGGAGTTCTGATATTTCAACTTAGTGTACACCCACATTAGGTCCATATATCAGTCAGTCAACCAAACAAACTGTCACAGCTATTCCTAGCCCTTCAAGCTCAAGCATCACATCTCCGCTTAGTGGGCAAATATGAATACATTTGGCTTGCTCCAACTTTATATCCTTCCACCTGGATTCCACACCTTTAAGATCCATTTTCAGTAAGGTTAATGTGCTATTAAAGAAGGAAAATTTTAAAAATGAGTGTAGCCTAAGAAAATGTTTAAAAATAAGTTGGCTCAAGTGTTTTTAAAGTCTACAGAAATCGACAGTAATGTCCTAGCCCTCACACTCACTCCCCCTTACTCACTGACTCACCCGCAGAAACTTCCAGTCCCATACACTCCACTCACGATAAGGCACAAGTGTGCCATTTTTTATCTTCTATACTGTATTTTTAGTATACTTTTTCTAGGTTTAGCTATATTTAGATACACAAATTTTTAAAAAGCTCCATTTTCATATACATTCCCCAGTTTTCTGTTGATATAAGTTGGCAAACAGACATTGATCATTATCTAGGTGCGTATTGCATCTCCTCGTGGGTCACATTTTGTACCTCAGCTAAAAGACTACATCTCTTAGTTTCCTTTGCAGATAGAGTGGCCAATCAGAAGTACGTAGATGTCTTGGGATGGGAATCTTGTGAAGTCTCTTTAAAAGGAGCTGAATCACCTAGTGGGGCCTTTCCTCTCCCACACTTGCTTTTTCCACTTGCTTTTTCTTCTGGAATGTGCCAAGGTGGCTGAGGGTCTTGCAGCCGTTCTGTGATCTTGAGGCTTAAAGCCACTGATGCTAAGTCAGTAGGAGTCTGGTCCCTTATAACATTAAGGAACCCCTTGGACCTAGAGTCTTAGAAGGAAGAAGTGATTGGAACAGGTCCTGAGAAACATCAACAGTGCCTTGCCAGGCAACTACCTTATAGAAGCCCATCGCAGCTTCTTCTGCAGACAGAGGTGAAAGGGCTGCTTCTGCAGGCAGAGATTTGGCAGCATTTAGAAGTTTAAAATCTCCATTTTAATAGAATCTGCTTAATATGTCCCCATCCTGACTTTCAGTATTCCATTCCTTCCCAATCAACAACCCAACTTTTAATAAAAAAGATCCTGTTGAGTTAGACATTCAATTTTTGTTGGATCCGACTTTCGGTTTGGTTTTCAAAAATCTCAGCCCCATGACTATGAGAAATAAGCATTTCTTTTAGGGCAGTCACAGACGCTTCCAAGTCCCTTATATAGAATTTCAGCTGGGAATTTAAAGCTCTGAGCTCGTCATTTCCCCCTCAAAGTTTTCCAGCACAGTTAGAAGCAACGTACCAACTCCATTATGCTTCTTATTTTCACTGAAATATTCTGTGGAAACAAATAGTCAACCAGAGTTTTTCCTTCTGTAGGAACTTAGTGTAGGAAGCTCCTGGTGGTGGTGATCTGAATAGATTTTGCCACTCCATGCCATAGACTATCCAGTGTCCTCATTTATCACTGGAAACAGGGTTCTTAATGACTTTAAGTTTAATTAGATTAGAGAACCAATTCCAGAAAGCCCTTGAAATCTCATTCTTAAGATTCAATTCTTCTGAAACCACTCTTAGTACCAAATTCTGTATCAGCAGACCTGAACTCTAACACACACTCAGACAACTGGCTACGTGAATTTGACTTTTGATAATTGTGGAAGCGAGTGAAGCTCTCTACAAAAAGCTGTTGTCTCTGTGCTTGATGCCGGAACTTGAAGCCCACAGGGCACGGGTCAGGAAGGGAATATCCATGTAAGGCTGGGGAGAGCAAGAACAAGCTGGAACCCACAAGCACATGCTAAGTCCACGACAGGCCCCCATATCAGTTCTTGTTGCCTCTGACCTTGGCGGTGTGGGTGTCCCACTGGAGACAGGTTCTTCACCATGGAGCTAAGCACACACACCTGGCTCAGAGACTGGAGAAGCAGAAGGAGGATCCAGGGGAAGAAGAAACAATTGCAGCCCTGGTTGCTGTCTTATGCCAACGAGATGAGCTGGCAGATAACCTAAGCTACAAAATGGCTGCTGCTTCATCTCTACCTAGAAAATCCCCTCCTCCAAGAATGTCTCTTGAGGCCCACCCTAACCAGAAACATATAGGTGTATTAGGGAATGGAATTCTGGGAAATGTAGTTTAACCTAGCCAAGGTGATACATTGCAAAGCCACCTCAGATCATGTTTCAAATTCTGTTTAATCTCCCACCATCAGGGGTGGGAAGCCCCTCCCAACACTGGAAGAAAACACAATCTAGTGTCAGATGAGAAAAAGCAGATTTTTTCCAGTTAATGTGATTTGGCTTCAATTCTTCCTAAACAAGAACCTTGACAGAATTGTACTCAGGAGGCTGGCTGAATTATAAGAGCCACTCCATTAGCTCTTGGCAAGGAATCTCCCCTGATGTCAGAATGAAGGAGGAGGAGAACTTCACTTCAGACCAGACCATGATGCAACACAAAAAGGTGTCATATGCCAGAGGGGTTTGGGCAGAAGATGAACAACCCTTTGGGAGCACGGGAGGCGCTGTTGGCGAGGTTTCTGGAGCTTCCTTCCAAGTCTGAGATTTGGGGCTGCTGTCCTCTCAACAGCCCTCAATCTCAAGAGTTATCTTTTCATTTCAGATTTGAATAAAAATTGCTTGAGCCCCCATCTCCGGACTTGGTGGAGGCTCAGCATCCTATCAACAAATTCCTAGAGGCTGCTGTTTTCCCTGATGGCATTCAGGGTGTTGTGGAACTCATCTTAAAGACTACATTGCTCAGTTTCCTTTGCAGGTGGAGGTAGCCAATCAGAAGTAAGCAGAAGTCTTTGGGAGGGAATCTTCGGAAGTCTCTAAAAGGAGCTGAATCACCCAGTGGTGCTTTTCTCCCCAACACTTGCTTTTTCCACTTGCTTTTTCTCCTGTAAAGTCATTGGTGGCCGAGGGTCCTGCAGCCTCTCAGTGCTCTTGAGGCTTAAAGCTACCTGCTAAGGGAGGCAGAGCAGAAAGACAGTAGGAGTCTCATCCCTTATCACATTAAGAAACCCCTTTTCCAGCCTTGGACTACATACTTCAGAGTTCTATTTTGAGAATAAATACATTACCTGTTTAAGTCACTGCTGTTTCTGGCTTATGTCTCCTGCAGCTGAATACAGTCTCTGCCTCTAGAATTCTTGCTCTGTGAGATAATAAATGTCTTTCATGGTAAACTGTACTCCTGTTCATCCATCTCTGGTTCCTCCCCTACAAGAAGAGTATAGTTTTCTGCTCTACTTAACTCAAATGTGTCTATATGATTAGCTCTGGCCCATGACAAGGTGAGCAGAAATGAAGTATTGTCCTTTTCTGGCAGAGGCTAGAAGAGCCAATGTGTGTCCCACTTAGTTCTCCTTTTCCGTCTGTCATGATAACCAGAAACATTCCCAAGAGTGGCTTCCCTGCCAGCGCGGGTCCCATCATAGCTCCTGGCTGACTCATGATGGCCATGTAGTCAGAATGAGGCACAAATCTTTGTTGTAAGCCACTGAGATTTTTGAGATCGTGACTGTCGCTTTTAAGCAAAAAATGGTCTGGCTTGATATAGAGAATTAGACTGGCAAGCTCTTTGGGAAAGACAGTGGCGTGGGCTCTAGGCTGAGACTCCGTAGATGATTTCCAGAACACGAGCAGACCAACCCGCCCGGGTAGCTTCTCCCTCCACCCCGATTAGGATGCCTCATTGCACACAGCACCTTCAGAATCTCATTGCTCTATCTGAGATCTAGGGATCAGGAAATCATCACCACCCAGGACAGAACTGCCTTTTTATTTTCAGTTTTACTCTGTTTTGTGTTGAGGTATAACTTACAGTAAAGTATGAGGGGGATCCAAAAAACCCCCAGAATTTATCGATAAAAAAATTGTGTCTTTATTCTTACATGTTTAAACTTGCGTCACCTTCCAAGTACTCTCTGTTTGATGCGATGCCCATATCAAGACACTTTATCCACTGCTCAAAATAGTTTTTGAATTTGTCAATTTTGATGCCTTTTAGTGCTTTTGCCATTTTTTGGTTTCACCTCTTCCACATCAACAAAACGTTTCCCTTTGAAGACTTGGTTCCTTCAGGGAAACAAACAAAAAGTCTCTCGGGGTGAGACTGGATGAATAGGAGGGTGGGTCAGGGGAGTCATGCCGTTTCTTGGGTCAAAAAACTGATGAACACTCAGTGTGGTGTGGGCAGGTGCGCTTGTGAATCACCTTCCATGAAATGGGCAAACACGCTGACAGACTCTCCAAGCAAAAATTCACTGAAGTTGAACACAGCTTCTCACAACAACGCTAGCTGGTATGCTGATGCTGATGAGTTCCTAAACGCTTATCTAGTGGGGAAAGGCATACTACAAGGATAATTTCAAAAGATATTTTCAATTATTTTGGAGTCCCCTTATATATAAATATTAAGTGTACAATTTGCTCGTTCTGACTAATATATACAGACATATAATCTATATCACTGTCAGGCCACAGAACTTTCAAACCTTCAAGAACGTTCCCTTATGTCCTTTTGCAGTCACCCCCTGCCAACATAATAGAGGCAACTGCTATTCTGACTTTAATCACTATCAGGCAGTTTTGCATGTCCTGGAACTTGATATAAATAGGTAGAATTACACAGTCTGCATCCTTTTGTATCTGACTTCTTTCACTCGGGGTAATGCTTTTGAGATTCATCCATGTTGTTGTGTGCACCAGTATTTCTTCCTCCCAGCATTTGTATCCACTCACCTATGCTGATAGACATTTGAATTGTTTCCAGTCTTTTATTATTACAGATACTGTTGTAGACATTTGTGTGTAAGTCTTGGTGTGGACAGATGGCTTTATTTCTCTCTGGTAAAGACCCGAATGGCTGGGTCATATGTTGAGTGCATATTTACCTTCTTAAGAAATTGCCAGTTTTCTAAAGTGATTGTACTTATCTTATACTCCCCTAGCAATATATGAAAATTCCGGTAGTGCCACAGCCTTTTCACACTTGGAATTGGCAGTCTTTTACATTTTAGTCATTCCAGTGGGTATGTGGCAGTATGTCATTGTGACTTTTATTTATTTTTCCTGATGACTAGTGATATTGAAGATCTTTTATGTGTTTATTGGCCATGTAGATATTCTTTTAGATAACTGTCTTTTAGTGCCCTAGACACTTGGAATGGTATGGCCAAAAAACTCAACATTTTCACCATCATACTAGCTCACAGAAAGGTGGTCTCTTTTGGTCTCCAAATCTCATGCAAGTGCTTTTAATTTGCAGGCCTGACTACACATCTAAAACTGCATCTCAGAGGGCATCTGGGAAACATCATTCTAGCCTTTTTATCTCTACCCCTTGGGAAGATAGAATGAGGGGCGGAAGAACACTGAGAGCCAATCCCTAGTCTCCCCCGGTGGGTTAACACTGCCCTTGTCTGCCTAAGGAGGCTGTCAGGTATTCTCCTGAACTCATGTGGTAGCACGTGAGATGGCTTTATTAAATTATACTGAATCGCACCCCCAGAGAGTAAACCACCTCTGAATATCTCTCTTAATCCATCAAGTGCCATGAGGGAGAAAGTCTCCGTGTAGTAAAGAATTAACTTTACCCAAAGGAAGGTCTGACTTTTGTCCTTGGCTGTTGGTAGGTCATCTCTAGGCCCTTGGAATGTTCTGCCTGCCCAATGCCTTTGTTTACATAGGGGCCTTGGCCACACCAGACAGTTTCTAGCAATGTGACTCATGGTGGGAACTGTGGGCCACACAGCGTCAGCCTCACCTCGGGAGGAGCTAAAAATTAACTTCACTCTCGTCTACATGGCTGAGCCCAATAAAAACTCTGGACACCAAGACTTGAATGAGTTTCCCTGACTGGCAACACTCCATGTGTGTTGTCACACATCGCTACCAGGAGAAGTCGGCACTGTCCATCCCAGTCGTGACTCCACTGGGAGAGCACAACTGGAAGCTTCACGCTTGGGACGTTCCTGAATTCTTCCCCATATGTTTCTTTCCTTGGCAGGCTTTAATCTGTTTTCTTTCACTATAATTAGCCTAAACTATGAGTATGACAGCGTTCAGTGACTTCAGTGAGTCCTTCTAGTGAAATGTCAAACCCTTGGAGAGCCTCAAACCTGCAGTTGGTGTCAGAAGTGAGAGTGGTCTTGGGCCTCCCAAACCCTGCGGTCTCTTTGGGCAATTGGGTAATGACCATACTCCCCTGTGGACCCTGCAGTGTCTTTGGACAGTTGGATAATGATGACATCCCTGATATTTGATGGTCTCCCTGCAACAGAGCAGTCTCTGGCCTCTGGCTCAGAGCTCCTGACCAGCAACTCCAGATCCAGCTAGAATGCAATATAATTTTTTCTTCACTTATTTTCATTGGGCTTATCTTTATAGCTATAGTCTATGTATATCAAGCAGTACTGATTTTCTACATATGATTGTGTCTTTTAAAATAAATGTATTCATGTTCAAAGAGAATTGACTTTTTGTAAGAGAAGATAAGAGTGCAGTGGGGTGAGAATGTGTCAGAAATTGGGAATAGTGATAATTGAGGTTTGAGATATACTGTCCTAGAAACATCTTTCACAGACTGGTGTGGACACCCAGCCAGGAGCAAGCGTGGCTATGCATTTCTTGTTCTAAAAAGCAACTGTCTTCCTTACCACAAACTAGGCCTCACTCCTCAGTGCTTCTCAATGTTTTTGAAAAGCAACCTTCAGTATGTAATGCATTTTGTATTATCACCATTATATATATTCTTAGGTTGAGCCACGTAAAATTGCTATTTCTGTAGGTCAAAAATAACTGAATAATGACATTTTCAAATGATTCAATTTAATATAGTCCATTATATTTATGGATATACACATATATAGAGATGACATTCCTTCCCGATCAGTTAGACATCTGCTCTGATTAGTAGGTGTTGGGTGTCAATAATAAAATGTTTAGTATCCCCTCTAGGTATGCAACACCCTATACATATCACATACAAAAATTTCGCATTTAATATTTGTGATGCACTTTTTAATTACTTCTTTCTCTTATTTTTTCATGCTACTCACAGCCCACTAAACTGATTTTGTAATCAATGAATGTGACCTGATGTTTGTGAAACTTGTTATGCAACCCTCTGTGATCAGGATCTTGTCTCTTTACTTTGGCATGATCCTTAAACCCAGGTGGAGCTCCTGACCTGAGCCCTGCACTTCAGAGAGCCTGCTCTAGCATAAGGTTGAGCCCCTTCTCACCGGCTGTGGAGCCCAAGGGCCTTCAGGAAGTGCCCACCAGAGCCCGTGCCCTTCTTGACCAAGCTCTGGGTCCATAGGACCCCAGAATGCCTCACCCAAATTGCTCGGAGCCCACACCAGGGCCTGCAGAGCCTTCCTGGTGGACACAGCCCTACATCAAGTGGTGGCCTAGAGGTGGCCATTTGTGTGTTGAGCAGTGTGCGTGGAGCTTGGATGTACAGACCTGGGCTTCCACACTCATGTGTGAGGCCCCTGCCAGTGCAGGAAGGGACTTGAAGTGTGAAGGAGAAGGGACCCCCTTTGGTTGGGACCTCCACCTGTGCTTGCCCAAACCCCTACGATATTGGGAGTAAGCTGGCATGGGATACCTTCTCCCCTTTGGGACCAGACAGAGGGTCTCAAACTGCCTGCAGGCAGAATCTAGCCCTGACTTTTAATGGCTGGACACCCGCCACCAGCCCCTCGCTCCCTTGCTTTTTTTCCCTTACTCTTTTGTCATGAATGATCAGAGACCACGGGGCAGGATCACAGTGCTTTATTTTTTGTCTGAACAGAGTGGGATAACTTGAGGGGCAACGGACAGGGTGCCCAGCGGGCTGCAAGGGCAGGCAGGGTGGGGAAGTAGAGGACTCGGGCTTCAGCCCCAGCTCTGGCTCCGTCTGCCTGTGTCTTTCCTCTCAGGCTGGGCTTCTTATACTGACGATTCTGTAGGTTCTTTGAGGGGAGGCAGGAAGCTGGGCACGGTGGGTGGGCGGGAGGCTCAGTTTCAGGGTGCCCATCGGCTTGTCGGCCCCTACTTCTGATGGACTCACCTGCAACGATTCCGACATAACTGGGACAGCTGTCTACACTTGCCACCTGCAGGTGAAGGAAATGGTTCAGGTGTGAGTTGGGTGCCGGGGATCCAGACAGATCCATCCGGCCCTTCAGCAAGCTAAAACGCCACTCCATAAACAAGCGGCGGAGAAACACACAGAGGACAGCCAGGGCAAAGAGCCCCTGATGGGGAGATTCCCATCTATGCACACAGATGAGGCTTTTGAAAACTCTTGTTATTTTGTGTGACACATCCATTCAGCATATATTTATCGCACATCTGCTACATGCCAGGCACTGGGAACACAGTTGCGGACAAAGACACAAATCCCTGCACTTGCAGAGCTGACCTTCTAGTGAAGGAAACCAAGGAGGAAAACAGCAAAGTCAAATGTACAAAGGTGATAAGTCAGGTGGTGACAAATGCTATGAAGGAAAGCAAAGCCAGGAGGGAGGCCCAGAGGCCCAGGAGTCAGTGCATCTTTACAGGGATGACGGGGCAGGGAGGGAGGAGCTCACTGAGGTGGCATTTCAGCAAAGACCTATGGAGGTGAGGAGGAGCCATGTGGACATCTGGGGGGAGGGTATTACAGGGAGAGGGAAGAGCCAGTGCAAAGGTCCTGAGGCAGAAGAGCACAGATGGCCTTGAGAGATAGCAGGGAGGCCACGCCTAAACCAGAGCAAGTAAGGTGGGCTCTTAGAAGCTAAGGGGACTTCAGAAGAGAGCAATCTACTGGTGTCCTGGCTGCCACCCACCCTGGCCTCTTTCGCCTCCTCCTCTCTGGCCTTATCTCCTGTTACTCTTCCCTGGCTCACTCTTCCCTGCCATCTTGCCTCCTCCTGTCGCGATCGCAATGCCCAGCTCCCTCCTGACTCTGGGCCTTGGCATGCCTGCTCCCTCTGCCTATGGTTCTGTCACTTCTCATCAGGGGGAGTCAGTTCCCGGCTCACCACTTCGGAGGGAGCATCTGTCCCCACCCCCTCAATCTTGTCACGCTGCTTTGCTCAGCAGATCCTTCCCTCTGTATCCACGTCGCTCATTCACACTTGGACTTGTTTATCATCGCCTCCCCACCACAGGTGAGCTCTCCCGGGGCAGAGAGCAGAGCTGCTTGTCACCTCCATGTCCCCAGCATCACGCATCACAGGTTGGGCACAGAGTAGCTACCCACAAGTGGCCCCAGAGCTAATGTCCAGGATTGGACCTCACAACCACCCGGGTCCCATTCGTCCCTGACTCTTCTGTGCTATGTGACCCTGGGCAAACTCCTCAACTCTCTGAGCCTTAATTTCCCCACTAGGGAGAGAACAGGGCTTCGTGCAAAGTCAAGATCAACAAACACATGTTGAACGACTGAGGCAACAGTGCTTGACCCCTCAGATTCAGTGAGGATCAGGCCGGCATTAGCAATCTTGTTACATGATTACTAGTATTTTGCCTCCTCTTCAAGGCAAAAAAGATGTGGCTAGGTTCATTTTCCTGATGAGGACATTGGACATGAGAGGTAATGAAACTTGGCAGATGCTATCCTGATTAACGGACAGTCATGTCCTGTTTCACCCCCAGCATTTTAAAAACCTTTTAGAAAAATTGGTTTCTTCATGAACAAGAGTACCTGCATAATGACCATTTGTATACCTGACCCTGAATTGTGCTCCACATCTTTAAAATTAAAAAATTGAAAGAAAAAAATAAGAATAATTGGTTTCTCTTCTGGTTACTTTCCCTGTGACCTCCCTTCCCTGCACCCTGCATTGGGGTCTGGGAGGCTGACCCGACAGGCCACATTCCCTGGGCCCCTCACCCTCTACCTCAGCATTGGCAGGAGATAGGAGGACAGGAGGAGTGGGAGGTATTTGATCCCCTCCACCCTGCTCCCTCCTGGAGGGGTCACAGTGATGCAGTGGCTGGAACTCTCTTCCTGGGCTCACAGCTTCTGCCAGCAGCCCCTGCTCCAGGTCCATCTCTCACCAGGCTCTGGCCCAGCCATGACCTGCCCTTGCCCCTCAGGCTGGGGTGATAACAGCTCCCCATCGTTGCTAGTCCTAGGATGCTCCACCATCCCGGTACCCTGCCCTGCCTCTGGAAAAGTCCTGCTAGCAAGCCTTCTCCAATTGACCTTTTGTGGGCCCATCTGTCACCAGTTGTATCCTTGACCAATACAGCTGCCAACAGCTAAGCCCTGGAAGATTATATAGAAATATTCTGCTTCTATAAGAGCAGCTCCTCTGGCAGCTCCAGGCTCTTACTCTTGCTTGAATGAGTGGGTGGGGTTGCTCTAGCCCGTACACGACTTGTTCCTTGCCTGGCTGTGTAGAGCTTGTGACCCTGGGTTGGTATATTGACTGCCAAAATGGCTCCCAGTTCTCTATCCATCACTGTCAGCACCCATGTCTCTTGCAGTATCCATGTCTCTATTTCCACCAAAAGGTGGAGTCTATTTTCTGACTGCTTGAATGGAGCCTGGCCTTGTGACTTGCTCTGACTTATAAATGTGGTAGGAGTAACAGTGGCCCGTTCTCAGCCTGACCACTTTCATTCTCACACACACCCTCTCTCGGACCTCTGTCACTACTGTGTGAACAAGCCCTAGCTAGGTTAGTGGTGGATAAGACCACAAGGCCAAGTACCTCGGCACCCATAGAAACAGAGATCCCCATGACGGATCTCAGACGTATGAATTCGGCTGAGACCAGAAGAACCCTCCAGCTGATCCCAGCCTATGTTTCCGAACGACAGGATTGAGAGCTAAATAAATGGTAACCATTTTAAGCCATTCAATTTCCCTCAGAGCGCCACAAAACTTCTCCTTGAGAGCTTGCGCCTCCGTCACAGCATACGTTGCCCCCTCCCCATCTTGGTGCCTCTCCCACCCAACCCCTGCTCTCACTCGTGAGGATGAGGATCCCGGTGATAAACAGCACAGCTGCCACCAACAGCCCCCGTTTCCGGAGAGTGTGTTCATCTGTAGAGAGAAGTGGAGGGGCGCCGTCAGATGGGCCTTTACCCTTCTTGCACCCACATCTTCCCATGGGTGACTCACCGTAGAAGAAGGGGTTGTCCTCACGGGAACCTGAAGGGGGCAGATAAGGAGCAAGAAAGGGTTCAGCAAAGGTCTGTGAAGTGAACAAGTGGATGGCAGAGTCAGGGAAGGGGACACCTAGGTCAGCCTTCGTACCCAGGGAACAAACTCAAAATCCTCACAGTGGCACCCAGTCTGGTTGCCACTATCTCTCTAGCCTCATCTCCTCACAACCCTCCCCCCATGGCACTCCATCCAGCACACTCGCCTCCCTGCTGCTGAACCTGCCAGATGCTTCAGGGTTTTTGCCCTGGCTGTTTCCTCTGCACTTCTCGCCTCAGGGTTTTTGCCCTGGCTGTTTCCTCTGCCTGGAACACCTTTCCCTAGACACCCACATGGCTCACTCCCTCACTTCCTTCTCAGTGAGGCCTCCCTTGGTCCTATATATGAAATACAGGTTGAGTATTCTTAATCTGAAAATCCAAAATGCAAGATATTTCAGAATCTGAAACGTTTTAAGCTTGAAAATAATACTCCAAGGAAATGCTCTTTGGAGAATTTTTGGATTTCAGATTTTCAGCTCAGGAATGTTGAACTGGTAAGTATAATGCAAAAATTTCAAAATTAAAAAAAATCCCAAATTGAATCCCGTCTGGTCCTAAGCATTTCAGATAATGGATAGGCAGCCTGTCTCCCCAGTCATTCTCTATCTTGCTTTATTTGTCTTGAGTATAAGTTAAAACCAACAGATATGTAAATATTATGGTTATGATTTGTTGTCTTTCTCCCTCCACTAGAATGTCAGTTCTGTGAGGGCAGAGATAATGTCTGTCTTGCTCACTGGCTATATCCTTGGCCCTTAAAACTGTGCCTGGCACACAAGAGTTGCTCAGTGAATGTGTTAAATGAATGGATGGATGAGTTTTCTACTTAAAATTTTCATTCATTCATTGGGGGTTGACTGGGCAGAAAGTGGAGGATAAGACCACAGGGGAAAGAATCCAGGTGGCCCTAGAAACAAAGCTCCCAGCTGACCCACAACTGACTTGAGATGCCGAGTATGTCCAGCTGAAGGCAGAAGAATCACCCAGCTGAGCACAGTCACATTCCAAAATCACATAACTGAGAGCTAAATAAGTGATTATCCTTTTTAAGTCATTGAGTTTTGGATGGTTTGCATGTAGTACTCATTTATGCATTCATTCATTTCTGTAGACAGCTGTTGTGTGCCTACCCTCTGCCAGGTTTGAAGTCTTTTATTCACCCAACACGTTTGTGCTGTGTTGTATTATAGGTGTTGGAAATATACAGTGAATAGAAAATAGCCTGCTTCCAGTCTGAGAAGAAGTTACTGACCAGATGGCCTGAGAGGCTGAGGCTTTGTCCGTGCGTCTGTGCCTTGGGGTCGTCTTTCTGAGAGCATGGTGTTGCCTTCCATGGGATGGGCAGAGAGAGTGACTGGAAGATGGTAGAGGATGAGAGTGAGCCATAGAGCAAAGCCCGCCCCCACACCTACAGAGCTGGCACATAGGGTCAGGCATCCCTACTCCATCCCTGGAGACAACAAGTAACAGCAGGTTCTGAAATACTGAAGTAAGCCTGCAGCCCCTGGTTACCACCAGCTGTCCCAACCCCTCTCAAGACTAGGATATCCCGGATGACCCCATTATTCAGGAGATAAGGAAACTTAAGGGTAACACCCAGCATAGCTAGGCAGGGGGACTTCTGGGACCCTGCTCCAGCTACACAGTCTGGAGATGCTTACAAAAAATTTTGAATATCACCTCTGCCTTCAGACCAAAAATATCAGAGGGTTCTTCCCTTGAAAAACATGTTCCCCAAAGAAAAGGGCTGTCCCTCCAGCACTGAGAAGCGCTCCCATACCCCAGCTAATGCCTCAAGGAGAAGATGGCAGGCAGAGAAACTGCCTCATGAACTCCAAATACCCTGGGTCTATCTCAGAGGCTCATCCCTAAACATGAACCGACAACCAAGAATTACAAGATGTTTGAGGAATGTGTTGCCCAGAGGAGGGTATAAGTAAGATCGACAGGGACATAGAAGATGACAGAGGCCATAAAAATTGCAAAGGACAGCGGTGATGGTGTGTGGTGTTCATGCACCCTGGAGCTATATAGTCTGGACTCAATTTCCAGCCCTGCTACTTTGGGCTGTGTGGCCTAAGGCAAGCTGAGTAAACTGTGTGGGCCTCAGTTCCATCCCTGTAAAATGAGAATAATGATAGTGTTCCCACTACACAGGGTGATTGTGAGCACTGAATGAGTTAATACATGAACACTTAGCCCAGTACCCAGCACAGACTAAGCTCTCAGCAATTGCCAGCTGTTGTGGTTACTGTCTACTTGACTTTGCTCCCTCCTTCTGAGAATAGCTTCTCACTCATCTGAGGGGACTGCTCTCCTTCCCCAGTCTACCTGGTTTCCCAGCTGTAACCCAGGCTACAAGAGGGAGCATGTGACCCCAGTCTGGTCCTTCGTTGGGCTTTTTCAAATCCCACGTAGGGATTTTTGAATGAAAGTTAGGTATTACGGGCTGAATTGTATCCTCACAAAATCCTCAAGCTGAAGCCTTAACCCCCATTTTGATGGTATTTGGAGACGGGGCCTTTGAGAGGTAATTAGGGTTAGACAAGGTCATAAGGGTGGGAACTTCATGATGGGATTAGTGCCCTTAAGAGAAGAAACACCAGAGAGCTTGCTTCCAATCCCTCTCAACCTGCACATTCCAGGGAAAAGTCACCTGAAGACATAGTGAGAGGCTGGCCATCTGCAACCCAAGGAGAGAGCTCTCAACAGACACCAACCCTAGTGCACGTTGACCTTGGACTTGCAGTGTCCAGAACTGGGAGAAATAAATTCCTACTGTTTAAGCCACCAGTCTGTGGTATTTTGGTATGGCAGCCTGAGCACACTAAGATACAAGGTGAAGCTAAGACATTTGAGCTGGGAGATGACAGGAGCCATTTTCTCACTAGATGGAAGAGAAGCCCCAGCACAAGATAAGCAAAGACGGAGCAGGGAGAAAAGTTCAGGGGAACTTTCATGCCCAGACTGGGCAACCTTGAGGTTCAGTAGTACCCTTTACCACCTCGCTCTAGGACCCCCTTGGCCCTGCTGAATTTCTGTCACATATACCCAGGAACATGGACTAATGCATACAGTAACTCGGCAAAGACCCAGAGTAAGTGAACTGGAAGGTGTGAAGATGCCTTATCAGCTGGGAAGTGTGTACACAGCCACTATCCCTCAACCCCCACAAGGCACTTTTGTACAAAATAGAAAAGTTCCCTTCCTCAAGACACAAACTGTGCCCCAAAGACTTAAAAAAACCAATGGCTAAATTCTTGGGTTTACAGAATAGCAGATAAGAAAAGAAACAACTTGCTGAAAAGCTGAAACTGCCTCAATGAGCAAGAAACCAATGACTAACAGATATTTTTGAGTTTGCAGGATAGCAGATAAGAAAAGAAACAACTTGCTGAAATGCTGAAACTTCCTCCGCTTGTGAAATCCAGAAAAAACTGGGTGAAATCAGTTGGAACCAATAGGGCCTGCTGGAGTCTGCGCAGAACCAGATTGCTGATGTCACAGCCTGAATGTCCATGTTTCATACTAACTCCCCCCGAATCTGCACATGTGACCCATGGGGAGGCATGAAAAGACAACTGGACATGCCTGAGGACTTCCCAAACCTCCCCCTTCCTTCCACCAATCACCTATTAATCTCAGAATTCACCCTCTGAACCTTTTCTCATAAAAATACTGCCTTGAAGCTACCACAAGGAGACAGAGTTGAACTGGACTCCTGTCTCCTTGTAAGTCGACTTGCACCATAAAGCTGTTCTTTTCTCCGAAACCCAGTGGCATCGTGTTGGGTTCTAGCACATGAGGCAATGGTCCCTCTTTGCTTGATAACTACACTTTATTTCCATCTGCTGTAGGATTGTTTTAATAGATTCTGTAAGAATTAAAATGTTTTCTTGTCATCTCTGGAAGCCTGGAACAGTTATAAAGATCGATGAAGGGAGCGGCCTGGCCTGAGAGGTGAATCTCTTGTGCAGTGCCCAGTCTGCACAACTGTGCAGCCTCTCAGCCCGGAAGTGGTCCAAGCTACAGTACTTTCCAGTGGGGGCTGCTCCTTCAAATAGGGATTATCACACAGACATCAGAGGCAATCTGTTGCCTAAATTTATCTCAGCTCAGCCTACCTTCCCTTTTGGTAACATTAACTCACTTGTCCAGAAGAAAACCACCTCTTCCCTGACTCTTGGTCTGAGTGGTTCTGGCAGGGCTGACTCCCTTCTCCAGTCCCAGGGTTGGGCTCAAGACTCGCGCCTGACTAAGCTGAGCAGTTCATTTCCCAGGTTCCTATTGGTTTAGACGTGGTCATGTGATCTCAGCTGGACCAATGAGAGTCAATTATAGGCTTTAGTTTGGAAATACTGGGAAAGAGCTATTTTCTAACCACCTGAAGTTAGAACTATGGGCATCCTTGCCATCAAAAGGGAAGAAACTGAAAATGAAAAGTCAGGAAAGGGAGCAATTTAGTCATGATGACAGTGCTTAAGCTCCTTGATCCAGCTATACCTGAAAATGACTACCACCAGACTTTACCAAACTAATATTATAGCCTATAATTCTTTTATTCTTAAACAAGAAAAGCTCTAACATTAAGACATGCACAAGGAAATATCTACAGTCACATTTTCTGGCACAAGCCTTGTGAAGGGAACAAAAGAGGGTACCTAAGTCTATCAGTTTGGAAAACACTGCCTACTGGATGCTGCCTATTGGGGAGAAAATTGGTGTAATCAAGGCTCTGAGAGGTCCTGCCATAAAGAAACATAGTTAACTTTAACTTAGAATTCCCCAAATACCTTTGACCACACATCAAAAAAAAAATTTTTTTTAACTGTATTAGCAATTCCCCAAACAGGTGCTCTGAGAAAGGCACTTGGGGTGATGTTGACCTAGATAGAGGATTAAACAAAAACTGCAGATTGCTGTTCTCAGTCCTAGGCTCTACCTTTCTTGCCGCTCTCGTGGATCCCAGGATCTGTCTTCAGAAGTCCATCTGTTTCCGTCGCTTGCTGAGTTGGGGTTTCGGTCTGGTTTTGTGTTGCTTCTACTCAGGTCAGAAGAGCAAGGAGGGGAGGATGAGGAGGGAGTGAATCAGGGACACGCAGGTCCACAGGACAGTGAGGGACCATCGCCCTCCAACAGGCTGGTGAACACTGAAGGCATCAATACACTCAGTATCGCTGCCAGAGTGGGAAAGGGGTCTCTTTCCCGCATACTGCTGGTGGGAGGGCCAATTGGTGCAGTCACTTGGGAGGGCAACTTTTTTCTTTACTTTTCTTTTTTTTTTTTTAGAAAGCAAGATTTATTGAGAAGACAGAGAAGCTCCTGCAGTTCTAGGAGACCCGAAGGGGTTGCCTAGAAGGGCAACTTTTAAAACAAATGTAAGTGTTCATGTGCTTTGCACCATCATGTTTTGGATAAAAGCATAGGCTCTGGGAACAGATTCCTGGACTTTAATCCCAGCTGCGTCCCTGACTGGCTTTGAGACCCTGGGCAAGTTAGTCTGTTTCCTTATCTGTAAAATGGTAGTTTCTAACACATTGAGTTTGTGTGAAGATTGAATGAATTAATACAAGTGACATGTTTAGAACCATGACCAGCCCATACGTACATATTGTAAGTGTTTGCTCAAGGAGGAAGAGACAGCTGTGTATAGACAGAAAAAAGCTGGAAACAACCAATGTGCTCATCAAGGGGTGTGTGACTGCATTAACTGTAGCACAGGCACCCTGTGGGATACCAGGCAGCAGAGAACAAGACAAGTCTTTATATACAGAAATGTGAGAAGAACTTCCAAAAATACGGTTGCATGAAGAAAAGCAAAGTAAGTTGCAGAACAATCTTATGGTATCCTTCCGCTCGCACAAATATACCAGGCAGTCAGTATATTCTCCCCAAGTCATATACATGAGAGAGAGTATCACTGAAGAGCTACTTCCAGTGCTAACTGCGAGACAGAAGGAGAGAACAAGGGTGGAGGACAGTATGACAAAGGGATTTAGTCTCACCTACAGTACTTTCATTATTTCCAAGGAGAGAGTATTTACGTACTATTGTGTCATTAAATATTACTCGAAATAAATTATGGATTACTTTTAAAATTATGTTAGGCCCTCAAAATAGTTCAAAAATTATTTGAACATTCAGAAAAAGATAAAGAGATAAAATTATTTGAACATTAAGAAAAAAAGATAAAGGGGTCGAAAGAAGATATCAATGAGGTTGGCACACAGGGAGTTTCTGGGGATGTCTGCAAAACTTCACTCCTTGACCTGCATGACAGTTACACAGGGATCCATAAATCATTCAGTTGCACATTTATGAGCTTCATATTTTTCTATAGGCATGTTATATTTTATAAGTTTTTGGTTTTCTTTTTAAAAAAATAAAATGGAATGGAGTTGGCTGGCTGCCCCACCCAAATTAAGCCAGAGGATTCAGAGCTGGGGGTGGGGACGGAAATAGGTATCATATGATTGTTCTTGGAGTGTCAGAAGAAAAGGGAGCTCTGCCCACCCCGGGCTGCCCCACCCCCCTCCCCTGCCCACTCACCATTAGCAGGCCTGGTTGGGATCTGAGGGGTGGGCTGGGGTTCTGGGTAGACTGCGTCTATCATCCGAAAACAAGAGGTCAGGGAGAGAAGAGAGAGAAAGTGGAGATGGTCCGTAGGTGGAAATACTGAGAATTCCATGGCAACTCAATCTTGGTGTCATGGAAATGACTTAATCCAGTCATTTGCTCACTACCCAAACCTGCTGCTGGTTTCTTGTTGGCCTCGGGATCCCAGCCCCTTCAGCCACACTAAGGCTTCTTCTTGGGGCTGCTGGCTGCCAATGAGCATTCTCAAGAATCTGAGAAGTCCCATCTTAAGAAATGTTTAACTCAGTTTCCCAAATACCTTTGACCACAAACCAGCACCCACCTGTTTTGATCAGAGCCTCCAGAACTTGTTTTGGGGAACCATCCTTTTCTGACTCTTGGTTTACTTTTTTCGGTAGAGCTGCCACCAGCCCTGTAGGAGGCTGGCCACAGGACCCAGGCCTGACCAATCAGCTTTCTATGCCTGTGGCCACAATGATCAGCTCAGCAGTGGGCATGTGACCTGAACCTGACCAAAGACGCTCAGTCCTGAGACATTTGCTGGATTAGGGAAGGGGAAGTTCTCTTGCTCTGACTCTTAGGAGGAAAGATGAGAGCCTCAGGCTTCTAGGGCTATCTTGGCCCAAAGAGAGGAGAATCTGCATGAAAATGAAGTCAATACAGGGAAAACAGAACCAAGAGATGGAGAAAGGTTCCTGATAGCATCGTCTGAGCACCTCGATCAAGCCATGCCTGAAGATCTGGTCCTTGGACTTTTTCCTTGCTTGGTCCAAGTTTGGGATTTTTGTAGCTGTTGCTATTTGCTGTGAGAGGATCTTGAAAGAGATTTCCTCACCTGGGGCTGGTGTCATGAGCTGAATGTTCTTAGAATCTGGTTCCTCTGGAGAAATGGATGTGGCCTTCCCCCATGTCTGTCCTGGGGAAACAAGGATGAGAAATTGGGAGGAAACCTCTGATCCCCATTCTCTCATCAACACTCCCACCCTGCTTGCCCTGCTGAAGCCTTGGGGGCAACTGTGGAGGTTCTGTCTGTCATGGAGCTATTGAGGATTCGCATGTCTGTACCAACTCATGATTCTGGGCGTGTTTTCAGCTATGCTGATGCCTAGAACCCTCCCTGCCCATCCTTGTGGGATGGGAGAGGTAGTGTATTCCAGTGAGCCCAGGTGCTAGGATCATCCAGGGCCCTGGTTTCCCAACAAATTTCTTGCCGTGTGACCTGGAGCAAATGAAGTCCCCTTTCTGGGCCTCAGTTGCCGCACCTACAAAGTGGGGATAATTGTTGCTCATTCTCTCATCTCCTTCAAGTGTTTGTTTACCCAAAGTGACCCTCCTCTATTTTTCTCCATAGCACGTGTCCCCTTCTGGTATACTATGTAATTTACCGATGGGTTGTCTTTCCCCACTAGAGTGTGACCTCTTGTTTTATTCACTGCTGTTTCCCTAGTGCAAAGAACAAGATCTAGCACATGGTAGGTGCTCAACAATGTTTATCGAATGACTGAAAGAATACATGAAAACCACTTCGTGACAGAGAAATGGGCGTGCACTCTGGGTTTCTGGGGGCAGGTAGGACAGTTGTCATCTCTCCCAGTTCCTTCACTCACTAGCCTCTGACATAGGGCACTTCCTCGGACTGAGGCTCACCCACAAAATGAGCATGATGGCATGTAGTGCTGAAGCCTAAACAAGCTCCCACACAGCACGTGCCGCGTAGAAAGCACCGCAAATGCCCTGTGGTTCCCGCCTTTGGGAAACATTTCTCAGGCCAGGTTGAGATGTCTCCAACTCTTCGGACCAGCACCAGTTCGACCCCTTTGCCTAACTATGTTGCCCGGGGACCCAGTGATGCATTTGCTGAGAGCCCAGGCTTCCTGGCTGCAGAGTAGAAAACTGACACCGGTCTCCCCGCCAAATAAAACCCAGCAAGTTCTGCTTGGAGGTGAAAGGGAGGATGCCCAGCAGGACAGGCTCTGGCCAGACTCACTGGAAGCAGCCACCCAGGTCTGAGGCATCCAAAGAGAATGTAGCCCTGCCCCCATAGAGATCCCACTTTCTGATGCTGGTTCATGGAGGGGATGGTGTGAAGATAGGACAGAGCATCTGCCCAGCAGCACACTTGGGGCTGGCAGGGCTGAGGGCTCTGGGCAGGGTGTCACCAAGTTGGACAAGAGGGCTGGGTCTTACCTCTGATGGGAAGAATCAGCCCAACGATGGTGAGGAGACACAGGCGACCAGAGGGCGACATCTAGGGGGTGACAGGTGCTGGGGTCAGCCATGATGCCGGGGAGGCAGGCCTGGGGTAGCCCCAGGGGTCCTGCAGCCCTATTCCCTGCCCAGCAGGCACTTCTGGCTTCAAGGACCCCCTATCTGGGTTGACAGCTGACTTGGGGAAAGGGAAGGGGTCTCAGAGCTGGGAGGCCCAAGCTGCCACTCCCCTTTCCTCCCCCTGCACGTCCCCCCCCCAAACAAGAAGCAGCCCACCAAACTGGTCCCCGGCAGCAGCAGTGGCACCGGGCACTGGTGAAGCTGAAAGCACTCCCTGCTTCTCCGCCAGGGACGTACTCCTCGCTCGAACCCCAGGGAAAGGCACCAGGAGGGGACCAGGCAGACCAGGAGCCTCTGCCCTCCTCCAGGGGCCCAGAGCCCGGGAGTCGCCGGAGGGGAAAGAGGAAGGGTGAGTAATTCGCTCCTGAGCGCAGAGGAAAAAGTGAGTTGGTGTGAGGGGCGCTGCCGGTGGATCGGAGGAGGTCCGGCCGGAGAAGGATGCAGGAGAGCTGGGGAGACTGAGGCAGAAGGCGGCGAAGCGGTGCGGCCCGCGGCAGCACAGAAGCGGAGAGCGGTGGGCATGAGTGGGGGGCGGAGAGGCGCCGAAAAGGCCAGGCTGCCGCCCACCTGAGCCCGCCCGGGCAGGGGCAGGCGGACGGAGGTGGCCCGCGCGAGGGACTTACGTCCG
>NW_007255319.1:250114-258585 GCF_000164805.1 Carlito syrichta | reverse complement strand
CGCAGCCAGGGGCCTCTCCCTCCCCAGTCACCTCGGAAGGCAGCCCCCCGGGACTGTCCCCCCGAGCTAGCTCTGGGGCGCGTCGGGCCTCACCCCACCCTGAGTCTGGTTCATATGGGAGCGCCTTTGTGGCTGCATCCTGCCCATTGAGTGGTCATGGCGGGGAACACATCTAGGCCCAATCTGGGCTTTTCGGGGCTGTTCCCTTGCCAGAAAGAGGTTCCCATCATTCCCGTCCTGCACCCCCAATCTCCTCCTACACCCTCACTCCCTTCGAACACCCTGGATCCTGAACACTTGGACACAACAGGAATTCTCCCATTTCCCACCCGCTAGAGACCATCATCCCACTGGGATGAAGCAGAAGCCTCTAGAGAGCCTTAAACAGCCCCAGGCGTTGGGCCGGACACCCCCCTCTCCACTGCCTGAATTGTCCATACACTGCCCCGTTGGTGTTCTGAAATCTCATGAAAAGAACAGGAAACACAACACACGAGATTCCACATCAAATCCCCCCAGCTTTGAGTAACCCAAGACCCCCCTCTTTTTCGAGTGATCAGAACTTTATAAAAAGCAGAGACTCCCATCTCCGATTTTTTAAAAGCCTCTGGAAAGGATGCAATGCCACTAAAAACAGGTCAAGATATTTTTGCATCATTAAAATGAACAGCCCCAAGGAGTCACAGTCTTTCATCTACAGGTTCACCAGCTCCTGCACCCTCCATGCCTCCTCGTCTTCCTCTACTCCTTCCGCACCAGCACCCGCTCTCCCCTCCCCTGCCCTCCAGTCCCATCCCCTACCCCTTCCTGCATTCACCGCCCCCAGGACACCTCCATCCTCTGGCTCTCCATCCTTCTCCTGTACTACCCAGCCTTCTCCATTCTCATGCTCCCTGCATCCCATATGTTCTTTTTTCCAGCACGAATCTTTAAATCTGTATGCTCTACAGCTCTCTTTTTGTTATTTTGATATAATTATTCAGAAGCACTCCCTCCCATTCCCTCAGTCATTTCACCCTAGATCTGCCCAGCTGAACATTCTGGAACGCGTCCTCTCCTCCTGTCTTTCCCAGTGTTCCACTCTTACCTCACTCTGACTGGCAAAAGTCCTTCTCCCACACGGGGCCCTTCTCTTCCCTGGCTTGTGGCTTTCTCCTCTGGGAAATTAGTTTGTCCTCGTGTTTAAAGGCTCACTTATTTGTTTCTGGGAATCTTCGAGGACTCTTTGGGACATTTCACATCCCACTGCCTGCCTGTGGTTTATACACTGTGCATCCACAGGACTTCCTCAGCCTCCCAGAGAACTGCCCCATGGCATCTGTGGGTGGTCCCACTGTCTGGCCCACCCGGGCGCTCCCCTCTGAAGGATTCCTCTTCTGGTCCTACCTAACATCCTTCCACATCACCACACCTTCTCACTCTCACCTGAGGAGGGAAGCTCCGACTTACAGGATTTGCATGTTGGGCTGTGGAGGCAAAGATGAGAGAGAAAAGCAGAAAGGGGTTCAGCAGGCAACGGTTTTATGGGAAACACGAGACAGGCCCAGAGGGCCCTTCTATTAGGGAAGCACCCCGAGACCTCCAGGCTGCGCCCGTTCCCTCCCCCCGTCTCCCCACAGCTGCCAGACCTCTCCGACCTGGAGTCCGCCTTCCTGCACTTCACCTTCTTACCTGTTGGGAGAGAGACATAACAAGGGGACAGGGCACAGGCCATGAGGGTATGGCAAAAGCCAGCAGGGGAACTGAAGGCACCCAGGGATAGGAGGCAACCCAAGAAGGAGTCACACTTACTGATGATGATGAGAATGCCTAGGAGGAACAGTATGGTAGCCAGAGTCATGCCCACCGTCTGCACGGTGTTGTAGTCTGGGGAAGATAATGAGGACCATCAAGGTGGGGATGGCACCTCAGCCCCACCCAGAGCCCCAGTCCTGGCTTCAGGCCGCCCAGCCGGGGGCCTGCAACTCGGGGATGCTGCAGGCCCTGCCACATGCCCCTCTGGTGGGTTAATAGGGGGTGAGGGCATGGGCTAGAGCATCTTAGCTCCCCTGGGCCTCTCTACCCGCTCCTGCCCTCCCCCAGGGACTCTCTGACCCTAGTTATATATATCACAATCCCCCTCCACTGCCTCCTCCCCGCCCCTGGTCCTGTCCACCACTGTCACTCATCTGGGACACAGCAGCATCCTCTATGGTCTAGCTTCCCCGCGCCCGCCTGCACCCCCCACAGCCACATGAACGCATGAACACCTGTGTCAGATCAGGGTCTTCCCCTGGCTTCCATTGCTCTTGAGAAAAAGCCAAAGTCCTCACGTGGCCCTGAGGCCCTGTGTGAGGAGTCCCTGTTCCTTCTGAGACCTCATCCTCCTCTCCTCTCCACATCAATCCTCTTCCCCAGCCACACTGGTCTCCCTGCTTGTTCCTGGGCATATCAGGCACGGTCCTACCTCACAGCCTTTTCACCTGCTGTTTCTTCTATCTGAAAGTTCATCCTCCAGATATCCACACTGGCTCCCTTCCTCACCAACATCTAGGCTTTATTCAAATACGAGTAAACCTTCTCTGACCATCCTATTTAGACGTTTGCATCTAATCTCATTCCCTCCTTTCGTTTCCTCCATAGGCATTACTTTTATCTAATGTCTAGGCACGGTGGCTCATGCCTGTAATCCCAGCACTTTGGGAGGCCGAGGTGGGAGAGTCACTTGAGCCCAGGAGTTCAAAACCAGCCTGGACCACACAGTGAGACCTCATCTCTACAGGGAATTAAAAAATTAGATAGGCGTATTGGCAAATGCCTGTAGTCCCAGTTACTCGGGAGGCTGAGGCAGAAGGATCGTCTGAGCCCAGGAGGTCGAGGCTGCAGTGATCTGTGATCATGCCCCTGCACTCCAGCCTGGGCAACAGGACCGTGACTCAAAAAAAAAAAAAAAATATATATATATATATATTATATATATATATATATTTATATACTTGAGAATCTGCCCTTTTCTCAGAAATCCTTGTCTGTCTTGCACACTGCAGTGTCCCTAAGTGCCTGCATGGAGCTTTTGCTCAGTACACATTTGCTGAACCATGAATTTATGGAGCTGTCACTCTGTACCAGCAGTGGTCTAGGCTGCTGCCTTCAAGGAGTTGACTTTCACATTGTGACAAAACACTAAACAAACTGACACAAGTTCCAAAGCAACCCAAGGCACGTGACCACAGCTGGTGGGACCTCTCCTGGTGGGACCACAGCTGGTGGCCCTCTCCTGGCAGAACAGACTGCATTTGATCTGAGGTCTGGAGAAGGAAAAGGAGCCTTAGGCAGCTGTGTGGAGAGCTGGGGGAAGAGTATTCCTGGCCCAGGAATCCATCAGTGCAAAGGCCCTGAGGTGGGGGGTGAAATATGAGTGATCAAGTGGGTGGGGGCAACAGGAAGGTGTTTAGAGGGAATTGGGGCCAGATACAACAGACCTAGGGTAATTTGAGCTTCAGTGGGAATGATTTAATAGCATCATCCAGGCAAATCTCTCCCACAGTCCTCATAGGTGGGAACCATTACTATTCTCTGTTTACAGAAGCCCCCAGAGAGGCAAAGTCACTTGCCCGAGGCCACACAGCTAGTAAGTGGCTAAGACAGGATTCAAATCCAGGCAACCTGGCCTCAGAGTCATCACCTTTAAGACTTTCCCTCGTCTGCCTATTTGATGACACCACGGCATCAGCCCAGAGTCCTGGTGGGACCTGAAGGGGGCTCACAGGGGGTGTGTGACCACCCCCATACTCAGTCCGATTCTGCCCTCCATGGACTGATGTGACCTGTACCTATACAGTCACATGGCCAGTGGCTCAGCATGTACTGTGTGGCTATAGCTAAAACCACTTCAGTAGTGACCTGTGGGAACCTGCAGCCACCCTTCTTCTAGCTCCAGGGTACCTCCATTTCCAAATCCAACACTCACCATAATAAAATGGGTCAGGTTCCTCAGTAGCTGTGGGAAGGGAAACAGAGAAAGAAGAGAGAAGGAAAATAAGATTTCGACACTGGGTTTCTTAATGCTTCTGAGGATCCAAAAGGGACCACTGGCCTAAGAATTTCTTTGTGGAAATCTTATAAACAGACCCTTTACTTTGCTTGATACAGGCTGGAGGCAAGGCATAAAACCTGAAGAGTGGAGCATAGGTTGGATTCCAACCTCCACTCTCTCCATGAGTCAGTGCCATCCCTTATGCACCGCACAATCTGCCCAACTGTACATGGCAGTCCGGTCCTAAACTCCTGTGGCATCTGATGCAAGCTATGGACTCATTCCCCCAAAGCACGTACATACTCCCCGTGTGCACATGATGCCAGAGGGCTAAAAGACCTCAGGCCCACGGGAGGACCACCAAACATATCACTCCACTGAGCAGTGTCTAAAACTTCTCAGTCGTTTGAGAGCTCCCAGGGGAGGGTGCTGTAACCACTGCTCTCACCTTGCTCCTGCCACCAAATTCAATAGACGGCAGCCGTGCTGATTCATATCCTATGTTACTATATTGTTAAGACACCATCGATTTTAAGATTAAAAATGGATTTTGTGATAGCGTTCCCAGCGTGTGTGTGTGTGTGTATGTGTGTGTGTGTATGTAGGGAACTCTTACCACACGAAACATACTCATCCATTAGAAGACCCACCCCGGTTTCAAAAATGCCGTCATATGCCCACAATGTGCACGTCTGTGGATTTATATTTCCATCTCCCACCTCCTTGCCTCCAACTATATTCCCCTTCAAGAGTGCTCAGAACGTTCTTTTCATTCAAGAAGTCCATCCTGGATTGCCTGAGCCCACGGGTTCGAGACCTGCCTGGGCAGGCGAGACCTCATCTCTACAATAAATCAAAAAATTAGCCGGGCGTGGTAGCGCGTGCCTGTAGTTCCAGCTACTTGGAGGGCTGAGGCGGAAGGATCACCGGAGCCCAGCAGGTCGAGGCTGTGGTGGCTGGGAGTGGCCACTGCCCTCCAGTCTGGGCAACAGAGTGAGACTCCGATTCAAAAAAAAAAAAAGTCCATCCTGACGGCTAATTTCTCTGACAGTTCTTATTGCATTTGGCCTTGACTAGAGCAGAATTCGATGGAGTCTACCACTTGTGGAGGGGGTCAGGGGGTGCCAGAGTGATGCCCGGTATCATAATTAATGTTCTTCTCCTCGCTTCCTGGCTCGGGGAAGGATGACTCCTGGCCACTTGAGGTTGGGTGGAGCCATGTGACTAATTATGGCCATGAACTGTGAGTGGCAGTAAAGAGGGAGATGGACAAGGGTCATTGTCACTTCTAGGCCGAAACATTTAAATGCCCATGCGAGAGATCTCTTGTGCCTCCTGGCCTGGTGACCTGAATGTTTGAGACGGAGGCTGTTGTAGTTTTCTTTGGTGACCGGTCAACCTGTGATGGACATGTAGCATAAGTGAGAAGTGAATCCTGTGGACATGAGCTACTTTTGGTACTATTTGTTACCATGGCAGACACTAGCCTAAACTGACTGATGCAGGTGGCCCTGTGGCAAGACCCTGAATAGCCATGATTCACACAATGTGTAAGTTTGCCCTTTCCAGATCTCTATCCAATCTTCAAAGAGGAAGTCTTAGGTTGGTGCTGAGAGGTCTTTAACACCTTCCAACCCTTGTTCATCTCCCTCTTTACCCAAGAGAAAGCAGGCCTTGGGCTCAAAGCCTTCAGCAGGCACCAATACTGAGGTAGAATTTTGTGACATTCTTTGCTTTTCTCCTTCATGTATTTACCTAACCTGCAATGGATAGTATGGATTCTGTACCAGGCTCTCTTCTGAGCACATTGCAGATATCAACACATCTCATCATCACAGCAACTCTTTGATATAGGTGCTATCTTTGCCCCATTTCACCAACAAGGGACACTGGACCCAGAAAAGTGAAGTCACTTGCTTAAGATTGTTTTTGTGCTTGCCTTCAATTGAAGGCAAAAAACACTGATTTTTTTTTATCTGTGCTAGTGATATAAAATAAAGTTTTCGAAAGCTAATTCTTTGAAGGAAAAATATTACATAAAGAGCAGTGTGGGGAATGTTTGGACAGGGTAAAAGTCATGAAGGTGGATACTCAAAAGTGTCAAGATGGGGAAACATGGTTTTAGAGTCACCTGTGCTCTGTCTTGCCTTTCCCATCAGATAGTGAGTATATTTGTTTGACTCATCTCTGCTGTAAATCCTGACATTTATAGAAGGCTCTCGAAGAAGTTTGCTGGGATGAATGAATGAATGTGAGGCCCCCCTAGGCCGAAGAACGCAGCATTAATGGGGAAGTGGTTGGATTATCTCACCTTCATCTCCTGGTTTTCCACACACCCTTCCTCCCACAAACTTATCAGGAACCCACTGGGTGAGCACCTGTCCCCGAATCCTTTCAGGTTTCTCCCTGGGAGCACAGTGTTCCATGCAGAAGGTCCTCTGGTCCCTGCTGTCCCAGCAATCTGGGTCCTCAAGGCGAGGCTGGGTTAAGGGTGGGGCCAGGAGGCAGGAAAAGGAATGTGCAGCGCTCCTGGCCAGTTGCCAAGGAGAGATCAGGAAGGAGGTGGTTGCCATGGCAACTGGGGCATCTTGAGAGGCGAAAAGAGGTGATGGGTCTGACACCCAGGCTGGGCGGGGTCCTGTGTGAGGAACTCTGGGCCCAATCTTGACCCCCTCGCCTCCTTTTGCATCTCCTGCTGTTGCCCCTGCAGGACTGGCTTCTGGCCAAGCTGAGGGTCCATTTCAGAGATCCCAGCCCCAGTTGGGCTCATGCACCTCCTTTCTGTTCACCCCTAATTTTCCCTCCTATTCTCTGACAGGGTGGAGAGAGCCTCTTCTCCTCTCCTTTGCACCCCAACAATCCATTAATTAGTTTTCTTAAGCAGCTTGCAGTGTACAACATGCTTTTCCTCCCTGGGATTTCCCAAGACCTGCAGTCCCCTCTCATGCTGTGACTTAGAAAGGGGAGCCTGGGGATGGGGGGGGAGCCGAGGAGTCTGTTCTCCCACCTCTGCCCGTCTGCTGCCATCGATCCTGCTAACCACCATCTCTGCGAAAAGAAGCCCTGGGCTCCCGCCAGGCCTGCTGCCTCAGCCCTGCCCCCTCTCCCTAGGGTGGCTTCCAGCCTCTGCAGCCCCCCCCCCCGCCCTGCTTCAGATTCTGCAGATACGGCTCAGTGCAGCAGCCCCCGCCTGCCTGGAAAGGGGGAAGGGAAGGAGCGATCCAAGTGGGATTGGGGTTCCCTTCACTGCCAGGGTCTCCTCAGCACCCCAGGCTATCCCCTGGCCCTGCCCTCAGGGCTGGAAACCCTTTCTGTGCATCCCCTGCCCCTTAAAGCCTTCTATCCCTTGCTTCTCTGCAGAAGCAGGCTCAGCAAAGGGGCGTTTTAGGGGGCAGGGGTGGGAGCAAATGTTTAAGTGGGTGCATAACTGGGTTACTGGGTGTGAAATGTAAACCAGTGTGCGGCTAGATGGGGGCGGGAGGGCAATCTATGTGCACATCCAAGTGCACCTTCAGGACCAGAAAAGACCACTGGGAATGGGCTGGGAAGAGGGGTCCCACCACCCCATTCTCACCCGTGGAGGCTCGCTGCAGTGGTTGGGGCCCCACCCGATGTTGTCCCCTTTCTCTTTCTATTCCTCTCTCTCCCTGTAGGTCTTCTGTCTCTATCTCGCTTTCTCCCTGCTTCCCTCTCCATGGTTGTCTCAATCCCTCGATCTCTCCGCCTCTGTCTCTAATTTTCGCTCTCTCTTTCTCTGCATCTCTGCCGACTGCTTTTGCTTCTCCCGTTCAATCTCTCTGAATCTCCCTGAGTCTGTCCATTTCTCTTTCTGGGTCTTTGTGTCTCTGACTCCGGATCTGCTGTCTCTCTCCGTCTCTAGCTCTTCGCGGCTCTCTCAATCTCTTTACATACCCCTGTCTCTCTCTTCCTTCAGCTCTCCCTCTGGATCTGCCTATCAGGGGTTTCAGGAAACACCCACCCTGGGAAGCAGTGCTGGAAAAAGGAGGGCTATGGACCCCTCCCCTTGACCACCGTAGCGACCCCGGCATCTTCGAGAAGCGCTCTGGCTGCAGACGCAACCGCTCCCACCCTCGAAGCCCGGCTCTCCCGTCTGCTGGGCTACTGTGCTGGACCAGCCACCCGGTTGCCATAGCGACCTGTCCGAGCATCCCTGCTCCCGGGACGCCACTCTCCACCGCGGTCCCGCACAGGACCGCACCGCCGGGAAGGGGTGGCCAAGAGGCCCGGAGGGGCGCTCGAGGGGCGCCCTAGAGGCTTCCTCCCACGGGAGGAGCTGGCATCCCCTCCCCTCTCCCCTCCCTGACCCACGCCGGCACCCCGGGATCCTCTCTCCTAGCGCTCAGGTCCCGGGGCCCCCCGCGCCCCCTCCCGGGGCCACGCTCACCCTTCGTGGGGCTCTGGGTCGGGGTCGCCATGCTGGGCCGGAGCAGGGGGC
>NW_007255319.1:248480-249750 GCF_000164805.1 Carlito syrichta | reverse complement strand
CCCCCTCGCCGGCCCCCGGTCGCCTCCTGACCCTCCCGGCCCCGTCCGAGTCCAGGACCTGGCTGAGCTCCCTCGCGCCAGGTGTTCCTATCGCCTGCGGGTGGACAGACCTGGGGGCACAGAGAGTCGGGGGTCAGGAGGGGCCTCCGCAGCTCCCGGGGAGGCGGGGCCCGCGGCGGGCTTCCGACCGAGCCCCCCGGACGCGCCACCAAGGGGTTCCTGGACGCGGCCTGTCCCCCGGACCCCCGCGGCTCCCGGACTCACGGCGGATGGAGCTGCGGAAAGTCCCCTCCTCTTCATCAGGCTCTCCGGTCCTGGGCAGAGAGAGGCGGAGGGCACTCGGGGCGGAAAGGGGGACAGGCAGCCCAGCCCGGGAGCCCCCGGCTCAGGCTTCCCGTCCCAGACGGGGGCGAGCAGCAGGCTCGGGCCGCCAGGATCGGGAGGCCCCGCTCTGTGCGTGGCGAGGCGTCTCGGCAGGTCAACGGTGAGTGCCTCCGCGCATGCCGGGGCAGGGACTCGAGGTCGGCGGGGGAGGGACGGCCAAAGGCACCGGGCAGCCCGCCCGCCGCGAGTCGGCCCGGCTGGGCAGCCCCAGACTCCTCCCGCCCCCGGCTTCCGGCTGAGTGGACTTGGGCAAGGTGACACCACCTCCCCGTGCCTCGGTTTCCCCGTCTGTAAGCTGGGGTTAATGGCAGCGCCTCCCTCACAGAGGTGTTGCGAGCAGCGAGGGAAATAATTCACAATGAAACGGTATCGGCACGTGGTAGACACCCAGTGACTATTAGCTGTTGCTTATAATAGCATCTGTAATTGTTTCAGCGGAGGTTTCCATGCAGGGCTTGTGCTTGAGAATTGTATTTAAAGATGAATCAGAGAGCTGGGAGCCGGACTCCGAGCTAAACTGGGCCGCCTTGCGAGGTGATCTCATTTCACCGCCGCTCCTTCCCTGCACGTTGTCTTATCACGCTTTGTGATTTTCTCCGTGGGGCGGCTGGAACCCGCAGCCACCTGCCCCACGGGGCCGGGAGCTCGGCCAGGAAGGGCGGGAGGCTCTTCCATCGCGGGGTCCCAGGGCCGGGCTTGGGCCCTGGCACACAGTAGGTGCTCGGCACACAGTAGGTGCTCGGCCCACATTCGCGGAAGGGGAGGCGGCGGCGGGACTTCCCGCCTCGCCCGCAGCGCCCTGCTGGGGCGGAGGGGTGGGGGGCAGGCGAACGAGAGTCCGGGGGGCCTCTCACCTCTGCTGCTGGTTGAACTTGCAGCGGCATCT
>NW_007255319.1:228435-248002 GCF_000164805.1 Carlito syrichta | reverse complement strand
GCGGGCAGGAGGGTGAGGGCGGGGAGGGGGAGGGATAGAAGAGGGGCGGAATGGAGCGGAGGGGGGAGGGGGAAGTAAGATCAAGGAAGTGGGGAGCAGATAGAGGAAGGAAGGAGAGCACAGGGGAGGAAGCAGGGCCAGGAGGAAGCAGAGGACGGGTCGTGAGATACCAAGAGAGACGGAAGCAGAAGGGGAAAGACAGAGCCAGAGGGAGGCCAAATAGAGAGACAGACACACACACACAGAGACAGAAACAGACGAGGGGAGACCAGACCGCGTCAGAGAGACAGAGCAAGAGAGAGTGGAGGAGAACGACAGAGATAAAAACACTGAGCGTCCAGGGAAGAGAGAGAGAAGAAATAAGGAAGCATGGGTACACTGGGGCCCCTCTCACCATAGGTGAATGGGTCATGTTCCTTTGGACTTTCTGGAAAGAGAGAGAGAAATCAGGGGTTCAACACTTCCTGGGATCCTGGACAGGGAGGGTTTTAAAGAGACGCTTTGGGTTTCTGCTTCTCTGAGTTTGGGGTCTGTGCAGGACAACTGCCCACCCTCCCTGATTCCTAACTGCCCCCCTGCACCATCCCAGGCAGGACGGAAGACCTAACTGCCCAGCCCTCTGACCCATTACAGGCCTCTGTGATCCCATGCATCAGTCAGGGAGCCAGTCTCCATCCCAACCCCCACCTTTGCTGACCTGGGGCATCCTCTCCCCTCCTCCAAATGCCAGCCTGCGACTGGATCCCATGTGGAGACCCCCCATTTCCTGTACCCTAACTGACTCAGTTTAGATGGGAGTCTCCAACTTGCTTCTGTTTCTGGGATTTCCCCTTCCCTTGTCACTCTTGGGGCTGAGGTAGGTAGGGGGCTGCCCTCCCCCCCCCAGACTCACCTGCCTTGGCAATGGCGAGGAGACCAGCACAGAGAACCAAGATGTGGCCAAGAGACGTCATTGTCCTGGGAGGACACCAAGCGTCAGGAAATGATACCCTCATTCTCCCCACCACTGGGGCCTGAACCCAAGGAACTGAGTCAGACAGTCCAGGGATTTAATCACAAAAGCGTTCGTCCTCCAGCTCGGTTGCTCCGAGAAACAGGGGTACCCCCAGCTTCACAGGGGCACAACATAACCAAAACAATCTACACAGGGGAGCTCACACAACATCGCAACACTGCAGGGGCAGGGGTGAGACATACACGGTTCACCGGGTCCTCCCCCCAGCCTCCACCTCCCACAGCAGGCCCCCAGTTCCTCAAACCTACCCTCACAGGATAGGGCAGGATGCCGCCTCACCCAGGTGGAGACACAGACACACTCTGGGAGACACACCCAAGTCCCACCTGCCCACACGCCACGGCCTTGCTGTGTCCCAGGAAATCCCAGCGCTCCTGCCCTCCCCTGCCTGCCCTCTCTCAGGCTGACCCTGGGTATAAATATCTCCCACTTCACCCTGGAGGAATTCGCCTCGCAGAGGCCACCATGGCAACAGCCTGCATTCCCCCACTCGGGGGGTCACGCACAGCCCTGCCAGGGCGAGGCCAGCCTGCCACATCACCACAGGCCGCCCCTCTGGGAAAGGCCACCCCTTCTCCTGCCCTGGAAACAATGAGAAAAGGGAAAAACACCCTCTGGGTGACATCTTTCACAATAGGACTCCGGGGAAGTGACATGCGGCCCAGGCTTATGGGCCTGAGACAGGGGACAGATGTCAGGCAGGGATGAACACACACAGCCACACACACACACACACACACACACACACACACACACGGACACACGGTGGGGCTGGAATGGAGATGAGACAGCACCCTGTCCCCAGACTTCTGGTTGCAGCGGGACTTGGGGTGCAGACAGCATAAGGCACACGATACTCCTCATTTGGGCCTCTGGCACCCCCAAACAACGACGCAGCAGGACCTGCACAGTTGCGTGTCCAAACCCCGCACCCCTCCAGAGTGCACACGCAGCAGCAGGGAAGGCTGTGTTGCACCCACATCCCCACCCCAATGTCCCAACCACTCTTCCTCCCTCTTGGGTCGGGCCTGCCTGGGAAGCCACGGGCTGGCCACTCCTGCTCCCAAAATAGGCGACCCAGCCAGGCCAGGGCTGAGGCCTGGAGGGGAGGGGTGGGGGACGCTCACCCCAATCAGGCTGTCCCCTGCTGAAAGAAGGCAACCAAACGTCCTGCTGTGCCCTGGGGGCTGAGCACTTTGGACCCCCTGGCCCAGAGCTGGACGCACCGCCCCCAGCAGGCTCCCCTCCCAGCCCCACCCCGCCCTGGCCCTCCCCAACCAGCAGCTGTAACTGGAGCCCGCTGGAGGGGGGCCAGGGGGCGGCCCCCAGCCCAGACCGCCCCAGCCCGCTAGGTTAACTCTCTCAGCTCAGATGGAGGAACAGCAGGCAGCGGGCGTGTGGGAAAGACAGGGAGACCGTGGAGGACAGGATTGTGGTGAGATACACACACACACGCACACACACACACACATGCACACGCACACGCACATGCACACGCACACGCACATGCACACGTGCCTCCAAGAGCTTCTGAGCTGGGGCGGGAGGGTGGGTGTCAATGATTTTTGCGCTGCTTCCTGGAAACTGGGCCCAGCCAGGGCCTAAGGTCACCCAGCCCGAGTGCCCAGAATCCCACCGATCCCTGACTCCAGTGATCTGTGGAGCTCTGGATAGTACCACAAGGCTGGTCTTTTTTTTTGGGGGGGGGGGGTTGTATGTTGTGTGCTGTCTGCTGCTGACTGTGAGGTCCCTGTGCATGCACCAAACCTCAGAAATCTAAAGACCCAGATACACAGGCGCAACGCCAGACAAATACTTGTATGTACATACATAGAGGCAGACATACCCAGGATAGCACACCCACAGAAAAACTCAAATACCTGGATCCACAGTCAGCACCTTTTATGCTAGCCATAAAACACCAAGAAAAACACATCTGTGTATACACACACACACACACACACACACACACACACACACACTCATTCAGGGGTGTCCACACAGAGACAGTCAAAGCTATAGCCACACAACTGTCCACACTTACAAATGGTCACAAAGAAACACACTTTAATGAAGATACACTCACAAATGGCCATACAGAAACACACCAATGCACACACACACCACACAAATACATTCAAAGATACAGGCACTACCATGCAATCTCAAAGATACGAAGGCCAACGAACTTGTGTACACACCACATTTCCATGGGCACAGATACACAAGCAGAAACACTGTCAAGGACACCTCCAGACAACCAGCCACTCTTACACGTAACCACAAAAACAGACACACACATGTGCTCACAACCCAGGCACGGGCAAACAGGCACACAGCTGGCCACAGACACACAGACCTATAGGCCAATACAGACCCAACTTTCCTTTCCTGGAGCTCATGTGGCCTCTACCACTCCTGGAGAACAACACACCCAGAATCCTCACGGGCAGACCCAGTTCACAGGTCCTGGTGACAGAGAAACCTGGAGTCAGATTTGGGCTCTGCAGTCCTGGCAGCGTGAACTTGGGCAACTCGTATGACTTCTCGGTGCCTCATTTTCCCATGCCACAAAATGGAGAAATCACTAAGGTCATTCGTGTAATCCTGGGCCGGACTCAGAGGTCTCTGAACCCGACATTATCTTATTATTAACTCCATTTTAAAGATGAGAAAATCAAGGTTTAGCAAAGCGGAGCTAATTCTCCTGAGGTTCCCCTAGTGATTACCAACAGAAACTGCTCCCACCCTCAGATGGTCAGACACAGGTCCCAGCATCACACTCCACAGGACACAGAATCAGGAGCAGTTGGACATGCTCGCATCCAGGCACAGGTGTACCTGACACACACAGACGACCCAGGTGGCTTCAAATGGCTCCCTCATCCCTGTGTGTCTCAGCCACTCAGGCTCGGCCCCTGCTGTACCCCAGGGTCACCAGCAGTCCCTGGTTAATGATAACCCAGATGTTTATGCAGCACGGGGGAGGGGGTCAGGTAGAGCACAGGGGCAAACGAGGAGGGGGCTCCTGGCCAACTCTTAGCCAATCCGGCTCCCTTCTCTCAGGGGGTTGACTCTGGAGCACTAACTGCACCGCCATGGAGCGGCTCAGCACTTTCTAGCGGTGTGACATTGGGCAAGTGACTTACCCTCTCTGTGGTTTAGTTTCTCCATCTGTAAAATGAAGATAGTGATAGTATTCACCTCAGAGAGAGGTTGGGATGATGATTTTTTAAAAAATCTGTGATAAACAATGAAAACTGCCTGGCACACAGTAAGTGATTTTTTAAAAGAAAGTTAGCTATTATTATCATTATTATTATCATCTTTCTCATCCTTCTCATCATATACTGGAGTAAAAATCCTGCTGTGCTGAGCTCTCCATGGCTTGGGTTCAGGCCTTTGTCCCCTCTGTGTCTCTGGCACTAAGATCTCTAACTGCCCTTTCAAAGATCCTGTAAAGAAGTTTCTCACACCTGCCATTCAGCGGAGGAGATGGAGACCTGCAGGACACTGCTCAGAGCCCAAGCTGTTCAGGTATAGGTCTAGGACCTGGAGTCCACCCCAAGCCTGCCAACCACTGCGAGGCGCCCACCCTGAGCTGAACCGCAAGAGGATAAGTTGCCACCCTCATCTGAGTCCTCTTCACATCTGGAAAGTGGATGCCACGACTGCCTGGGAAACTGAGGACCGGTTGCCTTGATGTCACAGAGGACTGGGCTGCGAACCCAGATCTGTGTGATCTGAGTTGGTGCCCTTAAGCCCGCTGTCCTCCCTGAGGCTTCTGGGAATGGGGACCAGTGGTGAAGGAGGCTGTGTGCATTCTTCAGTCTCAGGGGCGAGTCTTCTGATCCCCAGGCAATGAGGTGTTACAACCTAGTGGCTAGGTTTAGATCTGGCCAGTGCCACGAGGCTAATCGTTTAACCTCCTCGTGCCTCAGTTTCCCCATCTGTAAAAGGAGATAGCAATACTAGGCACCTCACAGGTTGTTGTGAGGAATGAGTAAATTGATGCAAAGGCTGGGACAAAGTAAGTGCTCAGTAAATATCACTACTGTTTCAGGTTGAGTGACAAGTGTCATTTATTTATTTTTCTTTCTTTCTTTTTTTTTTTTTTGAGTTGGAGTCTCACTCTGTCGTCCAGACTGGAGTGCAGTGGCCGCTCCCGGCCACCGCAGCCGCCTCGACCTGCTGGGCTCTGGCGATCCTTCCACCTCAGCCTCCCAAGTAGCTGGAACTACAGGCGTGCACTACCACGCCCGGCTAGTTTTTGATTTATTGTAGAGATGAGGTCTCACCAAGTTGCCCAGGTGGGTCTCGAACCCGCGGGCTCAGGCAATCCACTCACCTCAGCCTCCAAGGCGCGGGATTACAGGCTGAGCCACCGAGCCTGGCTTATTTATTTTTCTTATTTAATGAAAATAATCTATCCAAATTGCTAAAAGCTTACTTACAACCAATTATCCATATAACCATGGATTCTGACATCCAAAGACAAAAGGCAAACTCCCATGAAAAGGTTGTGAAGGTAGCTGCCTGGGTTTGAATGCTGGCTCTGCCCCTAGCTGAGTAACCTGGGGTTCCAGCTACTCGAGACTTCTGTCCTCAGTTTTTCCAGCTGTCAAATAGCCATGATAAGAGTACCCATCTCGGAGGGCGGTGGTGAAATCAGAATGAGTTAATAGATGAGCTTTTAGGACAAGGCCTGGTGCAGAGTAAATGCTGAGGAAGGGCATCACCATCATCATCGTTCTGGGGATCGATGCCCTACCCTCAATGGGTGGGAGGCACTCAAGGGGTTAATTTCAGGGTGGGGAAGGGAGCTGTGGGTTCTGCCGAGTGTGGCCACCAGAGGGAGCAGCCGGACCCGGGCTGGCCCCTCTGAGCCTTGGCGACAGCCCCCACCACACCCTTCGGGGGAGGGGGCTGGCTGGGAGTGGCCAGTGTTGACCTCAACTCCTAATGGCCTCTCCTCCCACGCCCCTCTTGTCCGCGGAGCCATCCGGTCCCCACCCTGGTGACATCCTCCTCGTGCTCTTCGAATGGGGTTTAGTGGGGAATCTGGGGAGGGGGCTGGCGGGAGTGGCCAGGGCGACTCCGGCCCCTGGCGGCCCCTCCCCCGCCCAGGCGGCCATCCAGTCCTTTCTCCAGGGACCTCTTCCTATGACCTCTGACCCCCTCCTCCTTCCCGCCCTGCTCTGCCTGGCGCACCGCGTGCCCAGTGAGCCCCTTTCCCAAACCCTCGGGGAGAAAGGGCGTGGGAGGTGGCAAAGAGGCTACAGGGAGCTGGGAGGGGGGTGAGGGAGAAGAGAAGTGCAGACACCAGGCAGCAGGACACACACACACACACACACACACACACACACACACACACACCAGGCAGAGACCTAAAGACGGAAAGACTGACCAAGACAGAAAGAAAAACAGAAAAAGAGAGGCAGACAGAAAGAGAGGCAAAGACAGAAACAGCGACAGAAAGTGGGAAACACTAACTCACAGTGATAGAAATACCAAGAGAAAGAAAGGCAGAGACAGAAAGAGAAACAGAAAACGAGACGCCAAAGAAGTACAGGAGGAAAGCCGACTGGAAGAAAGACAGAGGAAGAGGAGGAAAAGCCAGGGCAGAGCTTGCCTGCGGGCAGATGGAGGGGTGCCTGGCAGAGATGTAGTGGCCTGGGCCGAGCTGGTTGGGCTGAGAGGAGCAGGTGCCTCCGCCGGGGGCGAGGGGGTGAGGGGCATGGGAGGGGCGGGCATTCTGCTGCTACTGCTGGCCGGGGCCGGGGCGGGGGTGTCCTGGAGACCCCCAAAGGGAAAGTGTCCTCTGCGCTGCTCCTGCTCCAAAGACAGTGCCCTGTGCGAGGGCTCCCCGGACCTGCCCACGAGCTTCTCCCCGACCCTGCTGTCACTGTGAGTGTCCGACCCTCTGCGTCTGCGTGGGGATGGGAGTCCTGCCACCCCAGCGGTTGGGGAGGGATGTGGTGTCCCCAAGGAGAGAGGGACCTGTCAAGATCTTGGGAGGCGGACAGCACAGGATGTTGGGGCGCCTGAAAGGGGACACCTGGGATTTGGAAAGGAGCAGGGGGGACATTCCAGGCCACAGGAGCAGCATTTGGGGCCTGGGAGGAGGAACAGCCAGGGGGTGGGCTGTCAGGGTTCTTGCCAAGCAAGGAGAACGAATGCCAAGCAAGGAGGTAGGGGACGCACACCCAAGCCAGGGTGGCATGCCAGGGTCTTCCAGGCAGCAGAAGGCTCTGGTTCGGGACTGGGGCACTAGGGTGCTTGTCTCCTCACCTGCTGCCCATGTCTCCAGCTCACTTGTCAGGACTGGAGTGACCCAGCTGAAGGCTGGCAGCTTCCTGAAAATTCCATCGCTGCACCTGCTGTGAGTGGGGCCTGGCTGAGCTCGAGGGAGGGGATGGGATGTCCCTGCACATACACCTGTGTGCCCAGGTGTGTGCTTATGCCTGTGTGGGCTGAGGGTGGAAGCCAAGGTTAAAATGTCAGATGGGGACAGCATCTCTGGAAAGACTTCTCTCTTGCTCCCTTGCCAGCCTTTTCACATCCAACACCTTCTCCATGGTCGAAGATGATGCATTTGCGGGCCTGTCCCACCTGCAGTACCTGTGAGTGAGGCCAGAGGAGGGGGGAGGTGGACCCGGGAGGAGAAAAAGGAATCTCTCTGTGGATCCCAGAGTAGGGGGACAGAGGAGTTGTGGCCCTGGGGAGGAGGTGTCTGGACAAGGGCAAAAGGCCTAGCTCTGCGAGCGGGGTCAGGGCTACTGATCAGCTGTGTGATCTCAGACTGCTCACTTCGCCCCTCTGTTTCAAGGACCACGAAGGGCCTGGATAACTAGAGCCCGTTTCTGGCCCTGCCTGACTTGTGGAAGCCCAGGGAGGATACATGCAAAGAAGTCAGAGACAGGAAATGGTTCAGATGAACAGGAAATAGCTCAGGTGGTGGTGATGGTACTGTGAGAATGCTGATGGTGGGTGTATTGATGATGGTGGTGGCGGTGGCGCAATGACGGTATGACAAGCCTGGCATTGGTGTTGGTGATGGTGTTGATGATAATGGTGATGGTGGTGATCCTGCTGCTGACAGGGAAGCGATGGCGTTATGATTACTATTTCTTTGAGTTAGAGTCTCACTCTGTCGCCCAGACTGGAGTGCAGTGGCCGCTCCCGGCCACCGCAGCCTCGACCTGCTGGGCTCCGGTGATCCTTCCGCCTCCGCCTTCCAAGTAGCTGGAACTACAGGCCTGCACTACCATGCCTGGCTAATTTTTGATTTATTGTAGAGATGAGGTCTTGCCAAGTTTCCCAGGTGGGTCTCGAACCCTCGGGCTCAGGCAATCCACTCACTTGGCCTCCCAAAGGCGTGGGATTACAGGCTGAGCCACCGAGCCCGGCTGCGATGGCGTTATTGATAATGATGGAGTGAGATGATGTTGATAAAAACAGCCACCCTGGTGGTGATGATGCTATGGGTGATACTGATGACGCAGTTTTCAGGGCTGGTGTTGGCAATGATTATCAGTGATGGGAGGAGGTTGGCGGTTATGGCGTTGGTGTTGATGTTGGTGATGGTTGTGGTTAAGAGGTTGGTGTTGGTATGAATGGCATTGTTGTTGATACTGGGTTGATGGTGATGGTGACGGTGTTGGTGTTTATGGAAATCATGGCAGTGGTGGTGCTGGTGGTGGGTGAAGTTGTGCGTCTTGGGCATAATGGGGACGCTGTTGATGTTGGCAGTGCTCATGCTGCTGTGTGTGGTAGGGTGGCAGTGTGGGTGATAAGGTGGCAGTCTTTTTGGTGTTGATCACAAAGGTTGTGTTGCTGGTTAGGCTTATCCACGTTGTCAGTGTGGGCTTTGGCAATAATGATATTGGTGTTGGTGTTGATGGTGGGACTGGGTGGTGGTGTTGGTGTTGTGACGATGGTGCCTGTGTTGGTGGTGACAGTGGTAGGGTGTGGTGTTGGGCATAATGACAGGTATTGGTCCTGGGCTGCCCACGGTGATAGAGGCATGGGTGTTGGGGCTGCCAGCACCGGTGTTGGCCATAAGGGGTCATAGTGGCAGTGTTGGTGGTGATGCAGGTGCATGGGGGGTGGTGATGGGAGTGGCAGTGTCCATGGTGAGGCTGACAGTGATCACAGGGCCAGATTCTTGGGATCGTGGGCTGAGACCTTGGTGAGGGGAGGTTTTTGAGTGACTTTCCTGAGATTATTCAAGATGTTGTGGGCATGAATTCGGCACCTCCCGGTGGCCTATGGCTTCTGACAGTTGTGCTCCTCCAAGTTCAGCGGGCTTCCCCTCACCCTACCTTCTCTCCACAGCTTCATCGAGGACAACGAGATTGGCTCCATCTCCAAGAATGCTCTCAGAGGACTTCGCTCACTCACACACCTGTGCGTGCCTCCACTGCCCAGCCCTCCATGACAAGTGTCCACGCGCCACTGAGCAGGGACACAGGGCATGCTGGCAGCTGCTGACGGTTTCTCCTCTCCCCACCCCCAGAAGCCTGGCCAATAACCATCTGGAGGCCCTCCCTAGGTTCCTGTTCCGAGGCCTGGAGACCCTTACGCACGTGTGAGGCTCAAAGGGGATGGGAGGGCAGGGGATTTGGGATGTGGGGAGGGGGAGGGGACATCCGTGCCCGTTTCTGGTTGGCACACGAGTATGGCTGCAAGTTCTTACGCATTTCTCACACCACCTGCGGGGCCCCATCCTGGCTGCTGGCTGGGGAGGGGGCGAGGGGAGCATGGCCTCCAGGGGGTGGAAGCCGGGTCGCAGCCCCTCCCCGGCCTCTTGCCCCAGGGACCTCCGCGGAAACCCGTTCCAGTGTGACTGCCGCGTCCTCTGGCTGCTGCAGTGGATGCCCACCGTGAATGCCAGCGTGGGGACTGGGGCCTGTGCGGGCCCCGCTGCCCTGGCCCACATGCAGCTCCGCCACCTGGACCCCAAGACGTTCAAGTGCAGAGCCATAGGTGGGGGCTTTCCCGGAGGGGCGGGAGGGATAGCAGGGGTTCCCAGAAGAAGGCGGGAGATCTGGGAAATGGCTTCCAGGGCTGAGGAGCTCGCCTCACTCCCTGTCCTGCCATCTCCTGGCAGACCCTGAGCAAGCAGTATCACCTTCCTGAGCCTCAGTTTCTCCATCTGTAAAATGGGGGTAATAAACAGTGACATAGGATTGCTGTGAGAATTCAACGTTGCCCCCGCGCCTGAATTGGGCACAGAGCCTGGGATGGAAGGCCCTTATAAATGTTCACTCTTGTTAATGTAAAATTGGCCACTTGAAAAGTACCTATTGTGCTGAGAACTGCAACATCACCTCGCTAGTATTTACTTTCCTTTTGCTTTTCCGTAAATATACTTTGGTGCCTTTATGGATGCTGGGCAGTGCAGAGGGCCCAGCATGATAAGACTTCTGGACTTGCCAGCCCAGAGCCCATTGTTCGGAGGGAGGAAGACCGATGTCAGACAGTGATAGCCTGGGATGGTCTGGGCCAGGACGGGAGAGCCCAGAGCCAGGGCCAGTGCCACACAGAGCTGGAGGAACAGGAAGGGCTTTCCGAAGGAGTGGACATTTGAGTTCAAGCCTGAAGGGTCTTTACGCAGATGCTATTCATGCAATAATAACAATAATACTTACTCTCTAGGTGTAAGACCTGTTTTTGGTCTGTGGGACTCATAGAACAAGGGCATTTAAATTAGGGATCCCCCTTGATTCAAGTTATTCAACAAGCATTCACTGAAGCCTACACGGTGCCCAGCCCTGTGACAGGTAAGGATCACACTGTGGTGACCAAGATGGCCCTGAGCCCTGGCCTCCTGGGACTTTTAGTCCTGGGGGTTGGAGAGATAGACATGAAATAAAATACTACATAAATAAACTGTGCTACACATTGCGATACAAGGAGTGAAGCAGAGGTTAAGGGGGGATTCCTACGGGGGCCAGAGAAGGCTTCTCTGAAGAGGGCATGCACATCTGGATGTAGCTACATGAAGAACAGAGGGAAGAGAGAGGGAAAAGCCTGAGCTATGGTCCTGCGGCAGCACACAGCTTGCCCTGCTTGAGGATCAAAAGAAGACAGGCGTGGTTCTGGGGAGTGAGCAGAGGGACAGATGAGGCCAGAGGTGGCAGAGGCCTCATCGTGCAAGACTTCCAAAGCCACACAGAGAGGCAAGTAGACTTCATCCTGGGGGCCGTGGGAAGCCATGGCAGGTTTTGAGCAGGAGCTAACGTGATGGCCATTTTTTAAAGATTCCCCCTTGGGTGGTCATTCTTGGTTTGGCTCATTGCTTCAACCCTGGCACCTAGAAGCAGGGCCTGACACGTAGAATGAAATATTACAACCTAGTTGTAATAAACAACTAACAAGCCGGGGGAACCTGGCACACCAATGACCGTGGAAGCTGTGCTGCTATAACAAAGGCTCAAAACATCACGAATTAAGGGCAGAAGGTCTGGAGTGAGCTCTCCAGGTGGATGCGGCAGCGTTGTCCTTGTCTTCCTGGTTGAAGACAGGCTGTGGCATGCCCATGTGTCAGGTTTTGAGAAGGAGGGGAAAGAGAGCCAGCCCAAGACATGCTGTTTTGACACGAGCAAGTGAGGCGAACATTACGCCCTCACATCTGCCCTTGTCCCATTGGGAGTTTGCTCTGCAGCCACCGTAACTTCTGGAAAGGGTGGTGAGTGGGGGTGTAAGGACGACACGGTCTCCGGCTGGGTAGCCTGGAGGTCAGCTCCAAGTCCATTTCCTGGAGGACGGGAAGGATGGGTTTTGTTGGCTAACCGACTGCCCGTGCCACTTGGCCTTTCTTTCCTCATCTGTAAAGTGGGGATGCTGTAAATAAATGAACAAAGATGCTGTTTCCAAGGGATTCTTCGATGACGCCACACAGTTTAGAAAAGAAGGATTACCCTATTGCTGTGAGCTATTACAGCTATAGGTCAAGATTCCATTTCCATGTCCCTATCGGGTGAACACCACGAAGGGCCTTTCTTTCAGAGATGGGTAAACTGAGGCTCAGTGATGAGGATCCTGGGGGTCCCTGGGCCTGCCTGACTCTCTCCTGCCACCCCCAGAGCTGTCCTGGTTCCAGACGGTCGGGGAGTCAGCGCTGGGCGTGGAGCCCTTCTCCTATCAGGGGGAGCCCCACATAATCTTGGCCCAGCCCTTCGCTGGCCGCTGCCTGATCCTCTCCTGGGACTATGGCCTGCAGCGCTTCCAGCCCGAGGAAGAACTGCCAGGTGAGCCCCTTCCCCCTCCTGCTGCGCACAGGGTTGCCTACCTGGCGGGCCTGACCTGTCCCCACCTCCTCCACAGCGCCCTCAGTGGTGTCCTGCAAGCCGTTGGTGCTGGGCCCACGCCTCTTTGTGCTGGCTGCCCGCCTGTGGGGAGGTTCACAGCTCTGGGCCCGGCCCAGCCCTGGCCTGCGCCTGGTCCCCACACAGGCCCTCGCCCCCCGGCGGCTGCTACGGCCCAATGATGCTGAGCTCCTGTGGCTGGACGGGCAGCCCTGCTTCGTGGTGGCTGACGCCTCCAAGGCAGGCAGCACCACGCTGCTGTGCCTCGATGGGCCTGGCTTTTACCCACGCCAGAGCCTGCACGCCTGGCACCGGGACACAGACGCGGAGGCCCTGGAGCTGGATGGCCGGCCCCACCTGCTGCTGGCCTCAGCCTCCCAGCGGCCCGTGCTCTTCCACTGGACTGGTGGCCGCTTTGAGAGGCGCACCGACATCCCCGAGGCCGAGGATGTCTATGCCACGCGTCACTTCCAGGCTGGTGGAGACGTGTTCCTGTGCCTGACCCGCTACATCGGGGACTCCATGGTGAGGCTGGGCCCAGTCCGGTGGGCAGCAGGTGGGGGAGGGAGCAAAAGCCAGGCCTGAGGCTGCACTTGACTCCCATTGAGGGCTGGCTTTTTAACACCAGCCCCCCCGTGTGGGCTGGACTCTCAGCACTGATCCTATCTTGCTCATTCTCTAAACTCTGACTCCTAGCCTTCATACTGACCTTTAAACGATGATGCCATCCCAACACGGGTGCCAAGACTGTGACCCCTCAAGGCTGACTGACTCTAAATGACTCCCTGTCCCCCAGTATTGACCCTGGCCCCAAGATTCTGATTCTACCCCGGACGCTGGCTCAGTAACTCTGATGCATGCCAGGACTTGATGGGCATGCCAGCTATGCCCATCCCGCCCTGACACTGAAGCCCCGAGGCTGACACTGATGTTAAGCTCTGCGTGCTGTCTTTCTGAACCTGGAAGAGCCCGCCTCTGACTCAGGTGTTCACAGGGTCTCTGTGTAGGGAACAGACAGTGACGACAGGGACAGCAGCCCCCACACCGGGGAGGAGGCCGCAGCCATGGTCCAGGTAGGAAGAGAGGAGGCTGGGCCAGAGTAGGGCCAGAGGAGGTGGGAGAAATGTCCAGCTCTGGTAGGGACAGTGCTGAGAGACCAGCCCACAGTGGGTGGCTGGTGATAAAAAGCCAGCCCTCGATGGGAGTTAATTGCAGTCTCAAGCCTGGCTTGTGCTACCCCCTCCAAGGCCCATTGCTAACTGCTTCTATGTAGGATGTGAGCTTGAGAGAAAGGTCAAGCAGAGCTCTGAGTGTGTGGTCTGAGCAGCTGGGTGGTGACATTTATGAAGATAACACTCAGGAATTGGGGGACCTACATGCTTCTGTTTCCCAGCTACTCAAGGGTCTCCCGAGCCTCCCGGGACCGCAGGCCTTCACTGGGCTCCCCTCCCCACAGGTCATGCGCTGGGACGGCTCCATGTTTCGCCTGTTGCAGAAGCTTCCTTCGCGAGGCGCCCACGTCTTCCAGCCACTGCTCATTGCCAGGGACCAGCTGGCGATCCTGGGCAGCGACTTCGCCTTCAGCCAGGTGTTCCGCCTTGAGCCTGAGAAGGGGCTCCTGGAGCCGCTGCAGGAGCTGGGACCCCCAGCCCTGGTGGCCCCCCGTGCTTTTAGCCACATCACCATGGCCGGACGACGCTTCCTCTTCGCCGCTTGCTTTAAGGGTCCCACTCAGATCTACCAGCATCACGAGTTAGACCTCAGTGCCTGAGACCGTGCAGGACCCCGAAGAGGCTGGGGAGCTGTCGTGGGGAGTCTTGGGACCCTGGATGCACCGCCCCTGGCTGGCCTGCCGGGCCGGCTTGGGGTGCTGGGTGGTCTTAAGAGATACTGATCACAGGCCAAGTTCTGCAGCCAGAGTTCTAGCCCTTAGCCCCCTTCTTGGAGGATCCGGGCCCAAGGGAGGGGCGGGGAGAACGGAAGTTCCCAGCCTACTGTCCTTCCAGCCTGAAGCAACATCGTGGCTGGGGCAGACGGCCCTCATCAAAGGCGATTTGGGGGCTCAGACTGGGGGACCGCACGGAGCGGGAACACAGAGGTCACGATGGGGGGCCCGTGCCGAGCTCCGCGAGGTACGGAAGCTCCGCCCTCAACCCACTCCCACCCTGCCCGCTCCCGATGAAAGTGCCGAGGAGCCGACAGCGTTCGTCCCCCCGAACTCCCCGCGGCCAATCGCTGCCCCGGCGGAGCGCCCCGCCTCCCTGCCGTCTCCGCCTCCGGGCGGGTCTCCGCGCCCGGCTCGCCTCCCGCCCCGGCGGCGTGTGCGCATGCGTGCTGCGGAGCGCGGCCGGGCGTTGTCCCCCTTGCGCGTGCGCGGGGCGGGCGGTGGGCGAGCGGGGGGTGTCTCTGGAGGCCCCGGGTACTCCCCCGGGTGGGCGATCAGAGCAAGGACAGAAAATGTCTGAGTTCAATAAAGGCGCTGTGTACCCGCCCCACCCGTTGTTGGGGGTCATTGGGAGAGGGTGTCCCGTGAACAGCACAGGGGCAGGGGTGAGGGGGAACGGGGGGTGGTGTCCCTGCAGCGGTGCTCTGGAGGGGAGGAGGTCCCAGGGGGTCCCAGTGGAGCGATCTGGCTGCTTGTGGGGGCTACTGCAGGGTCTCAGAGGGTGGGCCTGCGTTATGGAGAGCCTCGTGGGATGTTTCAGGGATAAAGGACGTGATGGGGGAACAGGCCACGAGGGTATTGTGAGTCTCTTTTTGGGGTCATGTCTCGGGACATTGGAAGAGATATTTTTGGGTGTTTTGAAGCGTCTTAGGAATGTGTGGGGTAGTTTTGGGGAACATTTTGGATGCCTTTTTGGGTATCAGGGAGTCTCAAGGGAGTTTGAGGCTTGTTGGAGGTTCGCACACCATGTGGTCATTATATATTATTAGGGGCATCGTGGGGAATTGTGTAAAGGTCCAACAGGAACATCTGGACGTTTAGAAGGGTCTCATAATAAAGTGGAGTCTCAGGGATGAATGAGCTGGTCGTAGGGGCTTACTATTATAATAATTAACTATCTGAACACTTCCATCATGGTAGGATGAGGTTACATCCTAGTTTTCCTGGGGTGGTCCCAGTGTCCACCCAGTGTGTCCCCCCAATTCCATCTTGTTAGAGTTCTCTTTCACCCTCAAAAGCATCCCCCACTTGACCACTAGAAAATCTTACACTGCACACGAGGCTCTCATGGCCGTGGAGGCAGAGGGCAGGGCCAGTGCCATCCACCAAGCCATGAGGGAGCAGGCCCATGGGCTTTTCTCAACAAGGAGGTTCAACTGCCAGCTTTGGTGCCAGTCCCAAGTGCATGTCCGCCTTCCCCTGATCGCTCCGAGCCCCACCCCATTGAACACATAGGGAGTCTTGAGGCTGCTTGGGCAGGAGGCAAGGCCATTTTAGATTAAGAATTGAACAAAGAAATCCTCCCCTGAAAGGTGAGCTGAAGCCTTGGCAAGGCAGTCCGAGGACAGGAGGGAGAATTCCATCCTGGAGTTCAGGCTCTTGAGGCTGGGGACAGAAAGGCTCTCCGTGTTCTTTCCGCTGGTCTGTCCTCAGCAGTTATGGGCCGAGCCTGGGAGAGGTGATAGGGTCAGTGTGGGAGGGTGGATTTCCGCCTTTCTTTCCAGTGTGCATATGTACACACACACACACACACACACACACACACACACACACACACACACACACACACACACACACACACACACACTGCTCATTTCCCATGTTCCCCTCAGCCCCATGCCGTCCCTGTCTCACCTGGGGTGATGAGAGGTGGCGCATCCCCTGGACGGTGACTAAGGGGACAAAAGTGGTGAGATCTGTGTCCACCCACATTTGTCACCTCCCATAGTGCTAGAGCAGTCTCAGTTTGCCCAGACATCTCTTCCTGGCTATTTTTCCATTACAGCGTTGTACAATCCCAGGGACCAAAGCGTTTCAGGATTTGGGGCCCTCTGGAGATTATCAACTATAAATAATAAACTTGGGAAATCTTAGTGACAGGAACTCCTAAGGTCAGAGCTTGGAGGCCTGTCCTCCTTCCGGGAGAGAGAGCTCTTTCGCTGAGAAGCGTCTTAGCCAGCATCAGGCAGACATGCTGGAAACCCCTCTTACCTGGGCTTCTGGCTGAACTTGCATTTGCATTTCCCGCCTGTTGGGGGAGAGGTGAGTGTTCAAGGGAGGGGACCCCAGCCCCGCCCTGCCCACTCCTGCCAGCTCCTCCACTCACTCATAAGAACGATGATGCCGATGGCGCACAGCACCCCTGCGCAAATGAGCCCACCGACCCGGAGGCTGTGCCAGTCTAGGAGGAAAACAGAGGGGACCGCAATGCCAGCCTGTGTCCTCCCCACCTGTCCCCCCCGCCACTTGATAAGTACATCTTCAGCACCTCCGATGTGCCGGGCACTGAGGCTCAGCAGCTGGAGAACAGACACAATCCCACGTGCACACATTCTAGTTCACACACAAGCAAACAAGATCATTCATGTAGGGTCAGGTGCAGAAAGCGGTCTGAAGAAAAATAAGCAGGGGAGAGTCAGAGGGCAGCTCTTTTAGAAAGAGTGGTCAGGGAGGGCTTCTCTGGAGAGGCCACATGGGAGCAGTGGCCTGAGGGAGGCAGAGGGCGAGCCGTGTGTATATAAGGAGGTGTTCCAGGCAGGCGCTAGCAAGTGCAAGGGGCCGGAGGCCACTAGTGAGTCTGCCATGTCTGAGGAGCAGCAGAGGCCTGTGTGGTTGGAGCAGGAGGAGCCTGGAGAAGGTGAGAGCAGAGAAGAGAGGGAGCAGATCAGTGGAACCAGGAGGCCACATGAGGAGTTTAGTGGAATAGCTCACCTCCTCCAGGAAGTTTTCTCAAGTCAGCCCTTCTCCCAGCCAGCTAACTTGAACCAGACAATGGCTTCTTGTGAACTGTCCTCACTTCCTGCATGTGACTATCTTGCTGGAATATAACCTCCCCAAAGACCAGGTAGCCATCTCTTGTTTTAATCCATTGTGTTTACTGTTCAGTGCCCCGATGTCCCTTCCTGTCCTTGCCCTGTGTCACGCATCAGACCCTCATCCAATCCTGTGTGGGACCCTTGCCACGAAGTAGTATGTGGGGTTGGGGAGAGGGTAAGTAGGGGTGCAAGCTCTCACCATAGTAGAAAGGACTGTTTTTATCTGCAAGGAAAGAAACAAGAACATGAATCCAGGGCCACAGCCAGGAGGTGGAGGTTCCAGAGGAGAATCTGAGGGTGGGACAAGTGAAAGAGTCCTGTCTGACTCACCTTCTGGGTCGTTGGCATCCAGGGCAGGCAGGCCTGGCAGGGAGAAGCAGGTAGGAGAGGAGATGGTGATGCAGCCTGGGCAGAGCCCTTGGGCAGGGCCTGTGGAGCCTTGGGGGCCTTGGGAGAGGCTCCCCCAAGAAGGGACAGGGGTCCTGCCCCAGACCTGCTGCCTCGGCATGTCCTATCAGAGACATGGACTATCCTACTCAGCTCCACACCTTTGAGTCACAACAGCGTTTTGCCACCTGAAATTGGATCTAATCTGGGAGGCCTTTGATCTCATGTTTCCAGACGTGGTGAATCCATGCCTCCTTGCAGAAACGTGGGGGCTTTTCTTGCCAAGATGACAGACGGTTTCAGTTCTTAGAGCCCTATTTCCCCAAATCCAGACATTCGCATCATCTGTCTTACCAATTTCGCCATATTCATACCCACCTGTCCTAGGGTTTGCTCACTATGCCCCTTTAAAGTGACTCACTATTGTCAACTTAAATGCATTTTATTTAAAACAGTGGCACTGGGCTGGACGGATCCTAGTCTTACCCAATGTAACGGATAGAAAGAAACACCATGAAAGCAAAGGACTAGGATTAAATTCTGGCCAGAAGCACTGGGCTGCCTTAGCTCTGGGCTTAAACTCTAATAAAGGCAGATTAATACTTTTTAATTACATTTGAAGCACAAACGCACGGTGCTTACTCTGTTCTAATCTTTTCAAATATTCACTCATTTAATCCTCACAATGACTCCCTGTGAGTAGGTGCTATTATTCTTATTTTTACAGGTGGGGAAACAGAGGCACAGAAGGTTTTGGTAACTTCCTGCATAGCCACTAGGTTCCCTGTCACCCCTCCTAACAAAGTGTCGGGAGGTATTAAAGACACAGTGGCACTGGACTGAGCCCTGTCCTTGACGCCCTCAGATTTCCAAGAGGACGGGGAAGATGGTGACTCTTCAGCCATGGGAGCCGCTGTTGTAAGAAGTCCTGTCCTTGTGTGTCCCTGGAAATCACAGGTGTGGCACTTCTTATCCTCAAGGAGATGCTGTCCTAATAGTCACCACCTCCCAGGGGGGGCAGAAAAGCACACGAGACAGATACAAGGCCTGGCCACCACCCAACTGGGGGTCCAGGGGAAAAGGCCGCTGGGGGGATGGGAACTCACCTGCCAGGAGCATGAACAGGCTCAGGGTCACCTCCTGCATGTCAGAGTGCTAGCCTAGAGGGGCCAAGGCAGGTCCAGGGTTAGCAGGGCCACCAGGATGCCAGGCCTTGTGCCTCTGCTTCCCACTGCCCTCCTCTCCTGCCGGCCAGCCAGGGTACCCAGCTCAGCGGGGGCAGGAAGGCTGGCATTGAGACTCTCTAGGCCAAGAGATAAGGAGGAGCAAAGTGGGGTGGGGGCTGGGTGACAACTCAGACCTGACAAGGGAGCAGCTGTTACCACGCACCAATGTGGACTTTAAGCTTTAAGTGAATTGTCCGGTAGCCAGAGGGGTGGGGGCTGCCTGCTGTTATCCTCACCTGACAGATGAGGAAACTGAGGCTCTTGAGAGGCAAAAGTAGGTGCCAGGGTCACCTGGACAGAAAGCAGGACTTAAACTGGTCTGGTGCCCCAGCAGCTCTTCCTGACTCGGGACTGTCAGGGCCTCAGGGTGTTTAGGAAATGGGGTGTTGGGAGCGAGGTGGCAAGAAGCCAGCTTCCCTGGAGTGTCTCCCATCGAAGGCTCAGGGCCTGCCTGGCCCTGGCCCACTGTGCAGACTGCAGGCTGGGGACTGAGTGGGCTCCTCTGGACAGGGTCGGGGGAGGAGACCACTGCAGGCTGTGGTGGGGGGCAGAGGGTGGCCGCAGGTGGTCCTGGACCTGGCTGCAGCCCCAGCTCCATCTCTGCCCCTCTGCCCCTCAGCCTCACCCGGCCCTCCCCACCCCAGCCC
>NW_007255319.1:219718-228391 GCF_000164805.1 Carlito syrichta | reverse complement strand
CCCATCCCAGCCAGCCCCTGCTGGTCCTCTCCACTGCAGCTGCCACCCTAGCCCAGGCCCTGCCAAGCTACTCTGGGCAGCAAAAACGTCCCTTTCTCAGGTAGGCCTGGCCAGCAAAAAGAACATGTTTCTCTTCCTTCCTGGCCTGGCATCCTACCACCTGAGAGCCTGCGATGGGCCCCTGGACTCTGGGCATCCCCTGCCCTCTCCCTGCCCCCTGATCAACTGCCGAAAGCATGTTTCAGAGTCTTGATTGCAAGAGGCCACATTCACTCTGTGCTGAGCACCGACAAAGAACCTTGCTGCGTTCTTAGTCCCTCACTAACCCCTAAGGTCCGCCATTGTGTCCCCAGTTCACCAACCACAAACACATGCTCAGAAAGGGCATGGTGCTGCCAGCAACCATTGGTGCAGGGAGTCCCAGCCCATTTGCATAGCCATCTCCATCTCCCTAGGCCCTGGGTCTCAGGGATTCTTTTAGCTTCTCTGTTAATCCCGGATGCTGGACTCCTTGTCTTAGTCTGAGCCTCCATTTTTTGCAGGAAGAAGGCCTGTAGCTTTGGGGAATATTACTAAGTGACTTAGGACCCCCCAAAGTGTTGGGGAGAGCTGGGGCGGGTGGATGGGCAGGACATCACAGTGGTTACAGGCACAGGTTGAAGGTGACCCCCTGTTGTCTGGCGCTAGCTCTGAGGCTCTGTCACCCCATGATGACATGGTCACTCATCATTACCGCTGGTGGAGTGGAGTGTTACTCCATGCAGCACTTTCTCAACTCTCCCCACTCATTCTCTCTTAGACTCTGTGCAACCTCCCGAGGCTGGCACTGTCATCAGTCCACGTTGCTGTCGAAACCCTGCGGCCTCTGCGAATACAGCTTAAAGCCCTAGGCTCTGTCGCAGGGACTGTTGAGTGTCACCTCTTAAGCCTCTTTCCACGGGCTCCTCCAAGGCACCCAGGCCTGGGAGGCCCCTACGTTTCCCATTCCCAGGGCATCATCCCTCATTGCCAACATAGCCAAAACAGGTGGACGGTGTCCACCCTCCCCTGCCTCTGCACCGCCATTTCCAGCCCAGGTTTTCCGGAGGCCACTGGGGGCCCGGAGTCAGGTGTCTGCTTCTCCCTGCTGCTTCAGGCTGTTATCTAAGAGGCTCTGGGCTGCTCCCAGAACTAAGAGAGAGAGCTTAGAGAGGAAGGTAGCCCTCAGCCAAAGTTCTTTGTCCACCAGCTCTGCTCCTTCCTGGCCACAGAGGTCCCAGTGCAAGCCTGAGAACTGTTTCCACCCCCTGCCTCCAACTATCCCCTCTATTCCTCCATGATGATGGAGAATGACCATGTCTTCAGAGGTGTGCGGGAGAACCCCCCGTGTCCCTGAAATCCGCTAATAACTCTTCATTTTACGGCTTCCTCCTACAGCTCCATCCCCTTCTCCTAGAGGTCTCTGGAACCCATATGCCCCAATACCTAGACACCACAGTCCACCCAGTTACTCCTCATCCAACCAAAAGCCCCCAATCCACCTAGATACACCTGGTCCACGGAGATACCCCCACCCAGCCAGGCACCCCCTTCCCATCCCCATCCACCCAGACAGCCCCAATCCAGACACCTGTGACCCTCTCCGACCCCTTCAATCTACCCAGACACCCTACCCCCACTCACAGGTCTCACCTCACCCCACCTGGCTTGTCCAGTCCCTGAAAGGCGAATGACCGGGGTGTGGGGAGGTCATGCTGCTATGGAAAGGGGCTTTTTCCAGTTTCCTACCCCCAGAAAAGTACCTTGAAGGGGAAAAATTCTAGAGCCTTTCACAGCAGTGCTTCTGTGGGGGAGAGGGGAGACAGGGAGGAAGAGGATGGAGAGTCTGGAGGCAGAGCCTGAGGGGGTGCTGAGGAAGGAGCCCCAGCTGCTCACCTGTGTGGTTCCCCAAGCAGAGCAGAGGTTCCGGGAGAAACCAGGGCTGCCAGGCCCGAGTCCTGCCTTTATCCAGAGCTGCCACGCCCTAAACAAACCTGGGCAGGTAAAGAACAAGTCAGACTCCTAAGACTCAGGGGCTCTGCCACCCCATTCCTGCTCTTAAAGAGACAGCTTCACCCCTCCCCAGCCACTGGAGGCAGGGAGCTCTCTGGGGTCACCCAGGCACGGCAGCCTCAGGTGAGGCGGAGGGAGAACCGGATGGTCTGGAACTCGGCCCCTGGAATTAGGGGAGGGGATTTCTCCATTCTCCTGTGCCCAGAGAAGGACCTTGAAGGGGGAAGGTTCTGGGGTCTTTAACAACAAAGCTTCTACCGGGTAGGGTGGAGGAAGGTGATGCATGGGTGTAACAGCCTACCTTCTTTTACTTAGATTGTATGTTTTGCTGGGGGGAAGAATGGCTAGAAATGATGGGGGACCCACAGTTCTCTTCCAGGACACATCTTGCTGTTGGGACGGTTTGAGGGTCGGCAGAAGATGCAGGTAGGACCAAAATCATGAGGTGGGGACATGAGGAAGGGGCTGGAACAGCAAATAGGGGTCAGGGTCAAGGCTGTGAGACCTTAGACCCAGCCATCACCCCCAGCATGCTCGAGGGAGAGTGAGAACCGGCTCCCAGCACCAGGCTGGCATTTCCGAGCCCGGGCTCTTCCCAAGGGTGCTGGAAGCCAGATGTCTGGATCAACGGAGTGGGCGCTGGGTGGGAGGCTGCTTGCTATCTAGATAAGCCCCCTGCACTGTGCAAGCTCCCTCTCCTTCCTTCCTTCGTCTGCTGCCCCTCCTCCCCCAGGCATTCCTTCCGGCTGGGGTCTGTGCAGGCCCCCCCCATGGTCGCCGTTGGGGGTGACCCCTCCCCTCAATTCCGCCTTCTTAGACAGAGGGACTTTTGTCTGGGGGCTGGACGGAGAACAAGGCGCCTTTGAGTGGCTGGCGGAGGATTGGGGTCATGGGGAGGGGGAGGGCCAGGAAAGGGGTGGCCCTGGCCTGGCCACCAGCTGGACTCCAGGCGACCCCCCAACACTGTCGTGGGGGCAGGGAGGAGGAGCCAGGCCAGGAGAGGCAGCCCTTGGGGGGGTGGAGCCCAGGACAGGGAAAGGGGGCTTGAGTCCGGGCTCTGCTGGGGACCAGTCTGCTGGGGGCGGGGAGCAGGACTCCCCACCTCTCAACAGGGAGGGTGGGGTGAGGAATGCTCACTAAGCTACATGCTTTCTTTAGCTGGTTCCCTGGGGTAATTTCTCAATCCCAGGCCCTAGACTAGGACAAGGTCTCCTCCCCACCCTGTGAAGGAGGGGCCAGTCTCCACCAGGGGTGGAGGGGACAGTCAGGGTGGGACTCAGAGCACGAGGAGAAGGAAGGGATAGAAACAGAGGAAAGGGAGGCCTGAAGGTGAGGGTGAGGGGTCGGCGCAGGGGTGGGGGGAGCTCAGTCTAGCTAAGGGAGGGGCACGTGGATGGTGCCTCCGACGTCTCTGGGAAGACCCCTTGGCGGTCTTGGGAGTAGAGGGGTGTCGCCCTCTACTGGGAATCCTAGGAACTGCAGTCATCCTAGAGCAAGTTGGGCTATGTGCAAAGTGGCTGGGGGTGGGAGTAGGGTAGGGGGATGCTCTGTCTTTCCTCTGTGTCAGAGTCTGTAAACTCAGATGCCAGAGGAGCCAGGCAAGAATCATGAATGAGTGAAACAGGACAGATGCGAGACCCTAAGGAAGGGTGGCAACAGGGGAGAACTAGTCTTGCCTAAAAAGACAGGAGCAAGACCTGGTGGATAGACACAGAAGTACCTCCCAGCCAAGGGGGGAAAAAAAAGTGTGGGTAGCTGTGGCATGTGCTGCCATTCGTGAGGGGCAGAGTGATATATGGGCATATACTTGTATATGAATAAAATGTCCCCGGAGATTGGCACCCACGGTTGCATCTGGGAGGGGAACTGGGAGGCTGGAGGAAGAGGTGGAAATGAGACTCATTCATCATGTGCTCTCTTATGCCCTTTTGAATTTTATATCCTGAAAATATGCCACTTAAAAAAAGCAAAAGTTCCAGCTGGGCTCGGTGGCTCAGCCTGTCATCCCGCGCCTTTGGGAGGCTGAGGTGAGTGGATGGCCTGAACCCGCAGGTTCGAGACCCGCCTGGGCCACTGGGTGAGACCTCATCTCTACAATAAATCAAAAAAATTAGCCGGGCGTGGTAGCGCGTGCCTGTAGTTCCAGCTACTTGGAAGGCTGAGGCGAAAGGATCGCCGGAGTTCAGTAGGTCGAGGCTGCGGTGGCCGGGAGCGGCCACTGCACTCCAGTCTGGGTGACAGAGTGAGACTCCAACTCAAAAAAAAAAAAAAAAAAGTTCCAGCCAGTTGCTGCTATATTTCCAGTAGATGTCAGAAATTGGAATCTTTATGGGAAATTCCCGTTGGCTCACATTTTAAAAAAATTATGCAAGTCAAACAAAATACACTCAAGGTGGTTGCAGCCTAGGGACCACCAGTTAAGAGACTTCTGATAGCCTCTGGATTTTCAGTATCTTCAGTTGCACGAACTTGCATTCTGATGTGCGGACGTTCACAGGCTTATGCCCAACCCAGACCAACCGTAAGTGAACATGCCACATCCAAACGTGGTGGCCTGGGACTGGGGGTGGGGTTTATGACCAGAAGGACCTTAGACCCTGGCCAAGGACTGTGGGGAGTGGGGCCTGGGTGGTCATTTGTGCTCTAGGGAGTTGGACCACTCAGAGTGAGTCTCTCAGGCGGATTTGGCTTCAGTTATATTTTGGATGTGCATATATGTCTTATGTTTTATGTATTAACATATTATGAGCCGGGCTCGGTGGCTCAGCCTGTAATCCCGCGCCTTTGGGAGGCTGAGGTGAGTGGATTGCCTGAGCCCGCGTGTTCGAGGCCCGCCTGGGCAGGCGAGACCTCATCTCTACAATAAATCAAAAAAGTTAGCCGGGTGTGGTAGCACGTGCCTGTAGTTCCAGCTACTTGGAAGGCTGAGGCGGAAGGATCGCCGGAGGCTGCAGTGGCCGGGAGCGGCCACTGCACTCCAGTGGCCGGGAGCGGCCACTGCACTCCAGTCTGGGCGACAGTGAGGCTTCAACTAAAAAAAAACATAAAAAACAAACAAACAAACAAAAAACATATTATGGACACTATGTAGATAATAAAAATATTTTAAATATTGTCCCCTCATTCTGCTTTTGAAATCACTTGGCCCTGAAAAACGTGTAGAAGCTGTGATTGTTGAGATATCTCAGTGTCCTGGGAATTCTTGCAAAATGAGACAAACCACACCTACAGATAGCTTCTGAGTATCACAAAGTTTTCAGGAATGCCTAAGGAAAGCACAGAGTCAAAGCCATGAGGTGTTATATGGTCACTGAGTCCAACTTTTATTGATTTTGTTTCAACCGTTGTACTGTTCTTTGTGTAAGACCAGGAGTGTTCCTGCAGGCCCTGGGGCCACGTAGGGCAGCCTGGAGTGTGGGAGCTGGAGGTTCCCCCACCCCTGAGAGGGATTCTGGTTGGGCTGCGGTCCTGCCTGTCGAGGTAGAGCCTGAGAGGTCATGCTGACCCGGCTGGGGAGGTGTGGTCACAGAGATTCCCCAGGGTGCCGCTTAGATAGCGGGGCCGATGGATAGGTGAGCATGGCTTCCTGGGACTCTGAGGAGTTCCTGTGGTCTCAGGATTCAGCACCTGTGGGAGACAAACAGGAACTAGAAGGTGGCCCTGTCCCGCCACCTTGGAGTGGGGTGGCTGTGGACATGTCACTGCCTGGCTTCCAGGAGCCACAGGAAGTGCACATGGTGGCCAAGGGTCTCTCGCTGTGCTGCTCTGATGTAATCATTCACCCAGAGAAGCTAGAAATGTAGATTTTTAGGATGAAATATCTTGATTTTTAAGATATATTGATATGTTGATAAATTTTGGTTTTCTTAACACTTTATAGACCAAATGGAATGTGACCGATAGTTGGATAAGGCCCTGGGGCCACCAGCTTGAACTACCCCCCTCCCGACCCCCATCTTAGGGACTAGGCAAACTGAGGAGAGGCTCAGGTTCTCCAGCCCCCACTGCCACTCACTCTGCTCCAGCCACCTCAGCCTCTTTGCTATTTTTGGACCACTCCAGGCACGTTTCTGCCCCCAGAGCCTTTGCCATGACTGTTCCCTCTGTCTAGGATTCTGTTCCCTGTGTCTGCGTGGTTCACTCCTTTACCCCTTCAGGTCCAGGCTCAAATGCCTCCTTTTTGTGGAACCTTCCCCACTACCTTGTTTAAATCGCTCCCAACCCCTGCCCTTTCTATTCCCTTGTGACTTATCTTCCAAGCATATTCTAGGAAGCTTCTCTTTGCTTGATCAGTCTCCCCCGCCATGGGACCTGACATGGGGTTCTCCTGGGAATTTTCATCTGACTTGAGTAGTGGGTGTGTGAAGTCATTGTTCAATGATAACAGAAGGGAGTTCTTTCCCCCCCGTCCCCATCTGCGGAGGCCTTGCAGGGGCTGAGGTGGGGGTGGTGAAGACAGGGCTGCTGATGGGTCAGACAGGATCTGCTGACCAGCTTCCTGGGTAGTCAGGGGGCCCTTGGGCGGATGGCTGGGCGTCCAGGGTGCAAGCAGGAATTGCAGGGAAGCAGGAGAGGGCGGAGCACATATCCGGGCTCTGTATATCTGGGATGGACCCTTTGGCCCTAAGGGAGGCATCCTGCAGCCTCCTCTCAACCTGCCCCAGACCCTCAGATAAGACTCTCAAACAGGCGGCCCCAGGACTGAATCCAACTGTTGTACATTTCCTTTAGTTCACAAAGTGCTTTAAAAAAAAAAGAAAAAAGTTTATTTCCACAGAGCAAGCTGCCTTCACAGTTCTCTGGGAAGACCTGGCCTAATTGGACCCACACTCCCACTTGGCAGCAATCGTTGGAGTGATAGATCTGTCTCCCTGGGGTGACCCAGGCCCAGGTCCTTCTGGCTGAAGTGTCACAAGGGGGACTGAAGGAGTGGAGCTCATGGTGGCCCTGGCCCAGGCCTGCTCCTGGCACCTCCCATCTCAGACCCGCCTTCCACCTCCACGTCTACCCTCACAGCGCAGATCCTGGACAGATGCATGCTCTGGGCTGCTCGGGGTGCGGTTTATGCAGCAAAGATCCCAGGACTGTCATCTGGGGTCCAGGAAGAGGATGTGTCCACCCGAATGATTAAGGAAAAGCTTGGTTGTATTTTGTGATGCTCCTCCAGTAACACGGGTCAAGTGACAACCACGGAGAAGCCTGAGTTTTGAAAAACTCAGTACCATACCCCTGTACATGCCCGAGTCCTCTCTCTATTTTCAGCTAATGATCCTGGGCAGCTGTAGGACTTGTTCCCTGCTGGGCTGGCATTCCTCCAGTTGAGGAAGCTGGGGCACCAGAGATTAATCACTTAGCGGCAAATCACACACACAGCTAATTAAGAGGCAGAGTCAGGATTCCAACTCAGGTCTGGCTCCAAACCCATGTGTATGAGAGCAAGAAAAGATTCTGAGATACAAGCAACTCAGGAAAAAAAAAATAGACATAGAGAGATAAAGCAAACAAAGCAAAAATATTAAGAACTAGTGAATCTTTTTTTTTTTTTTGAGGTTTTATTGGTTAATCTACATGAAAGGAATTTACGTTCATTGAACTGGTTACATAACTTTTCTATACTTGAAAAAAAATCCAAAGTAAAAGTTGGGGAAAATAAAGTGAAAATGTAAAATTAAATTTAACACAGGGCTGGGCTCGGTGGCTCAGTCTATAATCCCAGCACTTTGGGAGGCCAAGGTGAGTGGATTGCCTGAGCCCACAGGTTTGAGACCAGCCTGGGCAACTTGGTGAGACCTCGTCTCTACAACAAATCAAAAATTAGCCGAGCGTGGTAGCGGGCGCCTGTAGTTCCGGCTACTTGGAAGGCTGAGGTGGAAGGATCACCGGAGCCCTGCGGGTTGATGCTGGGGTGGCCGTGAGTGTGCCACTGCACTCTAGCCTGGGTGACAGAGTGAGACTTCAGCTAAAAAAAAAAAATTAACACAGAATAATAAATCACGAGATAGAAAACTATACCAAAAGAATGGAGGGAAAAGTAAATTCAGCGAATTAAGGGACGAATTTGGGTAACCCACAAATTAAATGAACAAAATTTAACTGAATGTAAGAAATGATATACTTATATGTATTACTAGAGATGGTATATTACACGTTTTATCTGTCTCCATTTTCCCTCAGATAAAAGCTGTGTTCCTTGTGGCCCTCTCACGATGTCTTCCTTGTCCTCCTTCTTGGATCGGTCTAGTCTCCCTGACCCCTCGGTGCCCAGCTCTGCCGCTGCCAGGCTGCGGGTGACTTAGTCCCTCCTGCCTGTCCAGTCTGGGCCCGTGGGGCCCCGAGGCTCTGAGGCCGGAGCGGGGCTGGCAGGCTCCCGCCTGGCTGCAGAGGCAGGACGATGAGTCTGCAGTTCTGAGAGCCTGGCTGGCACCCTCGGCCACCGGCAGACACCGACCCAGCAGCCAGCTAGTTGGCAGCCGGGACCCCATGTTGACATCCCTCCTCCCCAGCACCCGGCATCCAAGAAGACAGTGCCACACTAGGTGAGTGCCAGCATCACAGCCCTGTACATGTCCTCTCTCTATTTTCTTTCTTTTTTTTTTGAGTTGGAGTCTCACTCGGTCGCCCAGACTGGAGGGCAGTGGCCGC
>NW_007255319.1:206027-219561 GCF_000164805.1 Carlito syrichta | reverse complement strand
GGCGCGGGATTACAGGCTGAGCCACCGAGCCTGGCTTCAGTGAATGATCCTGGGCGGCTGCAGAACTGGCTCCCTGCAGGGCCGGCTTTCTTCTTCCAGTTGAGGAAGACGGGACACTGGGATTACTCACCTAGCGACAAGTCACCCAGCGAATTAAGGGACAGAGTCAGGATTCCAAACCAGGTCTGGCTCCAAACCCGTGTGGATGGGAGCAAAAGACTCAGGGGCCTGCGTAACCTCGAGGGCCCTGATAACAGACAGTAGGGTTTGAAGAAGGGATGGATCCCAGAAAATACTTCCAAAACCAGCCGCTTCTCCCTCTTCCGCTATCCCAGCTCTCGTCCCAGCAGCCTCCTCCCTGGTCTTCTGCTCTGGTCCCCGCGCCCACTGTCTGTTCCCAGCCGGAGCCTGTGAACACCTGAGTCAGGTCGTGGTCCTCCTGGCTCCCACAGCCCTGCCCTGGCTGCATCTCACTCCAGGAAAGCAGAGTCCTCACCTTGACCCATAACCTGTAAGTCACTCCTCTCCCAAGTCCCTGTCCCCTCTCCGACCTCACCATCTCCTCTCCCTCAACCGCTGCCTCCCTTGGTCACTGGGCTCCAGCAGCACTGGCCTCTCTGCCGTCCCTCCAGCCCCCCAGCAGTCCAGCCTCTGTTGGCTCATGCTCCCGCAGACGTGAACACAGGTTCCTCCTTGCTTTTCATTCTTCAGGTCTCTGCTCAAGCGGTGCCTTTTCTTTTTCTTTTTTTTTGTCTTTTTGAATTGGAGTCTCACCCTGTCGCCCAGACTGGAGGGCAGTGGCCGCTCCCGGCCACCGCAGCCTCGACCTGCTGGGCTCCGGCGATCCTTCCGCCTCAGCCTTCCGAGTAGCCGGAATTACAGGCACGTGCTACCATGCCCGGCTGATTTTTTGATTTATTGTAGAGATGAGGTCTCGCTGCCCAGGCGGGTCTCGAACCCGCGGGCTCAGGCCATCCACTCACCTCAGCCTCCCAAAGTGCGGGATTACAGCCTGAGCCACCGAGCCCGGTTAAGTGGCGCCGTTTCAATGTGGCTTTTCTGGGTCCCTCAGTGTAAACTCACATCTTCCCCCTGGAAGCCACTCTCCACCCCCCCCTCTTGCTCTCTGTTTTCTTCCACAGCATGGACACATATGACCTCCCGACACGTATACGACATACCCTTGCTGGTTCCGTCCGTCGTCTCTCTCCCCTCTGGAGTCTCAGCTCCACCAGGGAGGGCTCTTAGCTGTTCTGCTCCCTGCTGTTTCCCCGTCACCGAGCACAGGGCCTGGCACATAGTAGGAAAGCATTTATTGAACGAACGGATGGAAACCATTCTGGAGAGCTACTCTATATCCCAGGCCCCATCACAGATAAATCAGGCATCCTGTGTCATCTAAGTCGGGCCCAGCCTTCCGGGCCCACAGTAGGCCCACTGGTGGGGAGGGAAGGAACTCAGGGCAAACCCTAGCTCCTCCGCTTTCTCACTGCGTGACCTCAGGCCACCAAGTCTTCCTACCTGAGCCTCAGTTTCCCCATCTGGACAATTGGGATCATAATAGCACTCACTCTGCAGGCTGCCCTTGGGATTCAATGGGGTTGTTGTGTGGGATGCTGACAGTATGACTCATTCTGAAAGCTGGTTCCCTTCCTGGAAGGGGGTGGACTGGGAGGGGTGTGGCTGTGTGTTTTGCAGCAGCCAACAATGAAACTCTTGTAGGCAGGGGCCCTCGGGCGTGGAAAACACATCCACCCCTGTGCGATCTAGACAAAAGTCTCAGGTCTCAGAGAGGAGGTTTACCAGGGCATGAACATTCTTTGAAGATCCTTGCAGCAAGAAATACTGGTTTGGAGGTTGTGAGGACACTAGGTGGGCTCTCATTTTACTTTCTCTCCTGCAAGGAGCAGCTGTGGGAGGTGGGGAACGGGGGCAAGTAGGATTAAGAAAATCTCCGGGCCACAATGATTGGTTCAGTGAGGTTTAATCAAAGCAAAGCATTGGCAGTCTAGTCCTTGGAGTAAGGAAAGGTTTGAGCTTTGGACAGTGGGGAATACACATCTGAGGCATGGAAACTCTGTAGTTGTTTTGTCATCACAAGAAAAGACAGCCTGAGGACAAAACTAATACTATAGAGAACCACACACCAAGAGAGATGCTGAGAAACTGAGTTGACACCCTGATCAAACTATGCCTGATCTCCCTCTGGAATTTTTAGTTATATAATATAAAATCATAAAGTGTAATCTATGACTTGTTTGAGTTTGTCTTACTGAGGTTTTCTGTTACTTGTAGCCAAAACAACCAAGCAGGTGCATAAAATCTGTGCACCCAGAATCACTGCACTTTCACTAGATATATCACATGATTTTTACATAGTTTGAGCCAATGCATTTCTTTAGCTTCAGTCAGCTCAAGAGTCTCTAGAGGCTGGGCTCGGTGGCTCAACCTGTAATCCCAGCGCTTTGGGAGGCCGAGGTGAGTGGATTGCCTGAGCCCGCGGGTTTGAGACCCGCCCAGACAACTTGGTGAGACCTCATCTCTACAATAAATCAAAAATTAGCCAGGCATGGTAGTGCGCCCCTGTAGTTCTAGCTACTTGGAAGGCTGAGGCAGAAGGATCGCCGGAGCCCAGCAGGTTGAGGCTGCGGTGGCCGGGAGCGGCTGCTGCCCTCCAGTCTGGGTGACAAAGTGAGACTCCAACTAAAAAAAAGAAAAAGTCTCTAGATGCCAAAGAGTTCTTGCCTTGGCCAGGCCCGGGCTCTCTCTGCAGGCAAACATGGGTCCTATTCACCTGGGTGGATGTCTTTGAAATGCCACAGTAGCGCTGCTGGAGCTGTTCTTCTTCCCAAGCTCCACCCAGAAGGAGGAGAGTGAGCCAGAGAAGCCGCAGGATTTGGCCAAGACAGACACCCAGGTCCTGGGCGCTCCACCGTCCTCCTGCCAAAGGTGATGACATGAGAAGGCCAGGCTGCCTGGCAGGTGCCAAGAGAGAGCACCCCAAGATGCCCCTGGACATCTCTGTCCAGGCCCACAAGAGGCGGGGGAGCAGCACACAGCATGGGTGGATGCCTGGCAGCAACAGAACTGCTCACAGTGCTCCCCAGCCCAGAAGGTCTCCCCGGCTGGGTGGGACCTGCCACCCCGGCAGTAGCCGCCCTGGATGGGGAACACGCAGTCAGTGCCGCTGGGCATAAGGCCCTCCTGGCCCGGAGTCGGGCAGTTATCCAGCAGGGCAGGCTTGGCGCAGGAGCTGGGACAGGAGAAGCCGCTGAGCTTGCCGTGGCTGTGGGCAGGACAGGCCGGCTCTGGAGCAAGACAAATGTGGGCTCAATAATAGGCAAGAATTACTGTTCTCGAACATTCCCAACCAGAAAAGGACCCAGGGAGAAAAGGGAGGCCTGAGAGAGCCCAGGGCAGGTCACAAGGACAAAGGGGGAAAGGGGGAGGCATTGCTGGGAGGGGGTAGGGTGGTGGTGATGGCGGTGCCGGTGGTGGTGGTGACGGCGACTGGGACGGTGGCGGTGGTGGTAAGCACAGGGCCTCTGGGCTCAGCTAAAGAGCCTCCCTATGTCCCGATGGAGACAGAGGATCTGGTTTCCTGTAGATCCTCTGCAGGACCTCACACAAGTTACTTCACCTTTCTGTGCCTTTGTTTCCTCAGCTGTAAAACTAGCCGGGCTCAGTGGCTCAGCCTGTCATCCCGTGCCTTGGGAGACCGAGGTGAGCGGATTGCCTGAACTCGCGGGTTCGAGACCCGCCTGGGCAACTTGAGAGACCTCATCTCTACAATAAATCAAAATGAGCTGGGCGTGGTAGCGCGCGCCTGTGGTTCCAGCTACGTGGAAGGCTGAGGCAGAAGGATCGCCGGAGTCCAGCAGGTTGAGGCTGCAGTGGCCGGGTGTGGCCACTGCACTCCAGTCTGGGTGACAGAGTGAGACTCCAACTCAAAAACAAACAAACAAACAAACAAACAACCAGAAATAACAACAGCTCTTCACTCAGCAGGTTGTTGTGAGGACTGAATGGGCCAATATATAAGACAGAGCCACCTCTGGCCCACTCCATGGCCACCTGCCTCCCCAGTTCCCAACCCCAGGCCCCATGACTAGCTCTGGCCAAAAGGCTATGAGCGGAAATGACACGGGTGACTTCCAAGATAAGCTAACGAGTGGGGCTGCACATGGCATAGGACATGAGCTTGACTGGAGCCCTGGAGAGCACTGTGGAATTTGTAAGACGGGGGAACAGCCCTTGGTCATGCTGGGTTGTGTTCAGGTTGGTTTGTTACTGCAGCACGACGGATTTGATAGGACTCAGGGTCACCTGCCGTTGAAGGGTTTGAAGCAGGTTAGGTCTCTGTGGCGACAGCCAGTCAGCAGGGCAGGCAGCGGCTCAAGTTGGACAACACTGCCCCAGGAGGACAGCCTGGAGGTGGTATTGGGCCAGCCGGTGAGATCAGGCTGAGAAAGAGCCTACCCTGGGAGCATCCATTCACCGTAGGTCACAAGATGTCCCCAGGGCTGCAGGGGAAGGCCGCATTGCTGGCATTCCTGGCGTTGCTCCCCAGCATGGCACACAGTCTCTTGAGAGGCCTCTGCGGCACAGAGGTCATGGATACAGTTCTCCACGTGGACCCGAGTCCTTACTGCAGGCCTGGTAAGCCCATCGTGGCCACTCCGCTATCCACAGAAGGTCTGGCATAGGGCTGCCTCGTCCAGTGGGCCAGAGGGGCCAGGCCCATGGTTGAGCTGTGGGTGTCTAAGAGCCACCTGCTACTGGAACCACTGAAGCCACCCCCCACGTCCACATTGAAGTCCACGCCCAGGCCACAGAGAGTGTCGGCGTCGTCTCAGGCATGGCCATCCAGAGGGTGCAGGAATGCATGAGAGGTCACGGAGAGGTCAGAGGCTGTCCAGGCTGTGATGGCCGAGTTCGCAGAGAAGGCCTGGAGCGTGCTCCAGCCAAGGTCAGGGACAGGCCGGCCTGGGAGCTGTGCACCTGGAACACAGACAATCCATTTGCCACGTGGCCCCCAATAAGACTTTTTTTTTTTTTTGAGTCGGAGTCTCACTCTGTCGCCCAGACTGGAGTGCAGTGGCCGCTCCCAGCCCCTGCAGCCTCGACCTGCTGGGCTCTGGCGATCCTTCTGCCTCAGCCTTCCAAGTAGCTGGAACTACAGGCACGCGCTACCACGCCTGGCTGATTTTTTTTTTAATTTATTGTAGAGATGAGGTCTCGCCAAGTTGCCCAGGCGGGTCTCGAACCCATGGGCTCAGGCAATCTGCTCATCTCAGCCTCCCAAAGCACTGGGATTACAGGCTGAGCCACCGAACCCGGCTCCCAATAAGTCTTTTAAAACTGCACATCAGATCCTGTCCCTCTCCTGCTCAAAACCCTTCTATAGCTCTCTAGTACACTCAGATAAAATCTAAACTCCTCACCATGGTCTGTGGTGCCCCACAAAACGGGCCTCAGCCCCCTCTCTGTCCTCACCCCCTCGCTCACCTGCTTGTTCTGCCCTAGCTCCCTGGGTCACATCACTGCTTCCCTGTCTGAAAGGGCTACACCCTCACCAGTCCCTTTCACCTCCTTCCCCAATTTGTTCTTCTCTAGAACAAGCTGTTAGCTTCTGCCCCATCTGAAGCTTACTTAGGTGTTGGGAAGGGATTTTTGTCTATTTCTCCACAAAATAAAGTCCCTGCCCTTGAAGAACTCACATTCTGTCAAAAGGAAGATAGACAATAAACAAATAAACTGTTGATAGAAAAGATGATTTAAGATGCTGACAAATAATTTGAAGGGAAGAGAATGGAGGGTTATAACAGAGAGAGACTGGGAGGGGTATTTCCTTTCATGGGTGTGTTCAGGGAGGGCTTCTCAGAGGAGGTGATGTTGAGGCTGAGATTCAAATGTGTCAGCTCAAGAAAAAGGAAGAGAAAAAATGGATGAGAATGCATCAGTTATATAAAGACCTCAAGGAAGGGTGTTTCAGACAGGGAACAGACGGTGCAAGGGTCCTGAGGTAGGAGCTTTCCTGAGGTGTTGGAGGACACCAGGGATGTCAGTGCAGCGGGCGCAGAGTGAGTGAGGAGCACATGCCAGGAGATATGGGCAGAGAGGTGACAGAGACCAGTTTTGCAGGATCCCATAGGCCAGGACTTCACTCCGATTGAGACAGAGCAAGGGGAGGTCTTTGAGACAGGAGGGAGGTGACCTTGGCTCTCTCAATGCGCCCTTTTCCAAGACCACATCTTTACTTTGTCTGCTGGGGGCAGGGTGAGGGGTGTGGATAAAAAGCTGGCTTGACTGTGCAGTGACATGTTTTATTTATTGATCAAACACTTTTACACCCCTTACTCAATGTTTTTTCCTTAAGCAAGTTACATCTCTTAATCCTGACATACGGGTAGGTGCTCTTAATCCCCCATTTTACGGATGGTAAACTGAGGCAAGGAGATGCAAAGCTACTAGGTCCAGGTCAACAGCTCGCAAATGGCACCGTGGGAGTCCGGTCCAGGCTCCCAGAGCCTAGCACCACACACTTGGCCACTTCAAATAGCAGCACTGAGGTGGGCCAGCGCCCACCTGTCCCCTCTTCTTGTGGGGCCCAGAACAAGAGTGTTTATGGAGGCCCACATCCGGCATGTCTTCACATTGAAGAATCACAAACCAAGCTGCAAAACCATTTTGAACTCGTCAGTTTTGATGCCTTTTAGTGCTCCTGCCGTTTCTTGTTTCACCTCTTCCACATCGGCAAAACGTCTCCCTCTGAGGACGTTTTTCATTCGGGGAAACAGAAAGAAAAATCTCTTGGGAGGAGATTGGGTGAATAGAGAGGGTGGGGCATGACGGTTATGCTGTTTTTGGTCCAAAACGACTGAACACTGTCACAGCTTGAGGTGTCTCTCTGTAACTCATGATACAACCTTCTCAAAACTTCCAGAAAAAAACTGGCTGACCGTTTGGTCCAGAGGAACGGATTCCACGTGTGCAACAAGGGACCCACCCTCCAAAAGATAATTCCGGTGTTTGGTGTGTCCTCCCTTGTAGACCTTCCTGATGTCCTGGCAGCCAGGTGTGAAACCAGAGCTTTCGACTCTTCAGAGCTCCCGGACAGGATCTGGCGTCCAAGGAGAGGCTGCCCCGGGCCTCATCTCTCCCAGCCCCAGCTCTGGCTTCACTAAGGGAAGTGCTGTGTACTCACACACCCAGCCTGGTCTCTACCCACCTCCTGCCACAGGGTGGAGACGTGCCACATATGTCGTGTGGTCTGCTCTTGGGAGGTTGGACCTGGGAACGAGGTTCATGTGGGTCCTGCATATGGCTCACAGCCTTTGGCAGAAAGTTCTCGTTCCTGGGAACATGGTCTAGAGAGGGGTGCAGGAGGGAGCCAGACTCGGGGGGGAGGGGCATTTCCCAGACAACCTCGCAGCCTGTGGAGTGGGGTGCAGTCAGAAGAGACCAGAGTGGACTCTCCAAAGCTCAGGGTTGGGGATCCCCACCCAGCTCTAAGGGCCACGGAGTCCCCAGTGTCTTCCTCTCCAAAGGGAAAGCCCTCAGGCTGTCATTTCTTCAGCCTGTGGTTGGTTTGTGGTCATTAGTCACCAGAGTTCTCTGAGGCCTAGAACTGGCACTGGGTCACCTTCCCTGGACCACTCCAAACTGTCCTGCCAGCAGTGACAACCAACATCCTGCCACATCCATGTCCACCTTCTGGGCTGATGTGGCATCCCATGGCTCCTGGTACCCAGCCTGCACCCAGATGACAAAGTGGGTGTGGTGTGGCCACCACACCAAGGCTGGTCAAGGCTTCCTGACCAGGCCCTTGAAGCTGGCAGTGTGCCCCATGGAAGGTGTGCAGGTGGGGGTCTCCATAAGGGCCAAAGTGTCCCATAGTGCATGGGGTGGCAGCCCCAAACACCCCTGTGCTGACGACACAGCTTGGCACCTGCCAGCATGAGGCTGGCCCTCAAGTGGGTGTCTAGGCCCACGGCACACGCACTTCTGGTCACAGGTGGCCTTGGACAGCACCTTGGGACCCACAAGGATGTAGTGACCCTGCGGGTGGCAACCGAGGTGAGCATAGAGCACACAGATGCCGGTCTCCAGGGCAAAGCCCTCATGGCAGAAGCAGCCCGCTGTTCACTGGTGGGTGCAGAACACGGGAGAGTTGAAGCTGGAACAGGTGGCCGGGCAGGGTGGTCCACAGAAGTTGTCGTAGCTGTTGGCTGAACATGCCACACCTGGAGGAAGGGAAAGGTGGCCCTGGGCCATTGTCCCGAAACCTTTGCTCCCTCAATCAAGGGAAGGAGAAGCCAGAATGGAGACAGGGTCTGGAGGGGGCAGGAATGGACCACCTGGTTCCCAAATTACCATTGTTCTTGATTCATGCTTTCCCACCATGTGGTTTGTCCACAGGTCATTTAATAACTTATGGCATGTAATGACCAATTTGGACAATTCAGGATCCAGGGCAGGGGTGTGGTAGGTGGGACTGGAAGGGGGATGAGAGGAACCCTGTGCTGGCTTGAAGTTGGGTCACCATCCCAAGCAGGGCTCGAGTCTCCCTGGGGAGACGGCGTTCTAGTCAGCCCAGGAGTGCGGCCTTTGTCCGAGCTGGAGTCGGCGACAGGGAAGGTGGAACATTCTGCATCCTAGGCCAGCTTGCCAGGCAGGCAGACGGATGCTGTGCAGGGTGCAGAGCAGGGTGCAGGCCTCCAGCGCGGCACACAGCATGCGGTTGCCCGGGCCATACTGGCAGAGGTGGAAGATGCAAGCCTGCGTGTGCGGCACAGGGTCCTCATATCAATGGCACTCAGTGAAGGACCCAGAATGATTCATCAGAACTCTGCAGAGCTGCTCCACCCAGGTCCTACCCTGGCCTGGCGTGGCGCTCCTGGGTTCCCACCAGCAACTGGGTGATCACGGGACTCAGCAAAGCCACCTCCTGCCTCACCAGCCCCTGCCAGCCTTCCCTTTCCAGCTCCGGCAGGGCACTCCCTTCCAGCCTCTGACAGCTCCTGGCGCAGTTAGAGAAATGTTTAAAAACCCCAACCCATCATGACAAATGATTCTCATTCTGCTGCTCGGCATTGAGTCGTCATTAATTAGATCGTGGATTCTGGAATCAGTCTTGTTGGCTTCAAATCCCAGCACTGCCACTTGGATGAGTCTCCAAATCTGAGCCCACGAGTATCTAGTCACGAGCTCTTGAAATGTGGCTAGGGTGAGACTGAGAAACCACATGCTTAATTTAGTTTAAACACATTTATGTTTAAATGTAAACAGCACATGTGGTTAGCGGCTGCTGCGTGGATGCTACAGAACTGAAGCCTTGGGGAAGGGGACCGTTTCCTGCCTTCCTTGCGAAAAGTGGTGGGGCGGAGTGTTTAGGGTCAGGGACTCTGGAGCCAGGATGCCTGGGCTCACATCCCTGCTCCGCCATTTCCTGCTGTGGGAACTTGGGCAAATGCTTATCTGCTCTGTGCCTCAGTTTCCCCACTTGTGAATGAGTATAATAACGATTCCTGGTTCTAAGGAGAGCCACATTTGCCAGTAGTGCCCTCTGCTTCAGTCTGTCTGCCCTTCTTAAGGCCCTGCCTGTTTGTCCTCAGCCTGACATTTCTCCCCAACCAGGTCCTCCCTGACTCTGTGTGGCCAATCACCCAGGCCAGCTGTCCTGGGTTTGCCAGGTATTACCGAAGATGGCGTCGCTGGGGTCAGACGCCCCACTCAGGAGCTCCCTGTCATCACTGGGGTCACCACTGAAGTTGCCACAGAGGCCCCAGAGGTGCCCCTGGAACTCGGGTCCCACCCACACACACAGTGTGTTGCCGTGGGGGAACTGCACCTGCAGCCAGGTGCCCACCTGCAGCAGCACCAGACCCTGTTCCCACCACACGCAAGCCTCGGGGCTCAGTTGCACCAGGAGGCTAGCCACCTGGCCACTCACCTGGGGCAGGAGGAACTCAGAGTCTGTCTTCTCCTCCCACCTGCCACACCTGCCTAGTGCCACCACACACCCCTTCATGACCCCACGCAGGCGTGGTTTGTGTCTCCATGGCCAGCGATCTGCTCCACATCACCAGATCTCTCAAAGCTCACACCTCCTATGCTCAACGTAGCCCCTTTAGCAAATCCCCCTACTTTTGTTTTCTCACCCCCTTCCACGACTCTAGACCTCATCTGTATTGTGACGATGCCCAAATGTCTATCTCCAGCCACGCCAGCCCTGAAAGTCCAGGGTCCCACCGCCTTTGCTGTGCTCCAGCTCTGGGTCTGGGGAGGAAGGAGGTGCCTCAAACTCCTCATGTTCAAATCTGGCCTCATCCCAAGCCCCCTCCCCGCCTTTCCATCTCAGGCAGGGGCCGCTCTAGCCTTCAGGCTGCAGAGGCTAAAAACTAAGTCATGTTGAAACTTGCCTTCTCTTCACCCCACTTCTGCTCCTTTAAAAATATTTCCAGAATCCAGACCGGGATCGGTGGCTCAGCCTGTAATCCCAGCACTTTGGGAGACTGGAGTGCATGGAATGCCTGAGCCCACGGGTTCGAGACCAGCCCAGGCAACTTGGCAAGACCCCGTCTCTACAATAAATCAAAACTTAGCTGGGCATGGTAGCATTCATCTGTAGTTCCAGCTACTTGGAAGGTTGAGGCGGAAGGATCGCCAGAGCCCAGCAGGTCGAGGATACGGTGGCTGAGAGGCGTGCCACTGCCCTCCAGCCTGGGTGACAGAGTGAGGCTCCACCCCCGTTCCTTCTTAATAAGGTTAAGGACATTTCCGCATCTGGACTTGCACCTAAGGCCCCCTCTGCCTGAAATGCTCTTCCGTCGCATATCATAAGGTCCGTTCTTCCCTCCAACAAGTTTCTACACCAAAGTCATCTCTTCAGTGAAGCCTTTCCTACTCGGCCTATGGAAAATTATAACCCCTGCCCCATACACACATACCCTCCTGATTCTTCTTTCTTGCTTTTTTTTCTAGAATTTCTCACCATTTGCGAGATTATATTTATTTTTTACCTCTGTCTCCTGCTATTATAACATACACTTTAGGAGGGAAGGGACTTGTCTGTTTTGTTCTCTGCTATCTCTAGAGCCTAGAACAGGGCCTGATACAGACTAGAAATTCAGTAAGATTTTTCTGAATGGATGGATGATGGATGGATGGATGGATGGATGGATGGATGGATGGATGGAAATGTGGATGGGTGGATGGATGGATGAAATGAAGGATGGATGAGTGAACACGTAGGTGGATAGAGGGATGGGTGAAGGAATGGAAGGAGAGATGGACTGCTATAGGAAGGAGTGACTAGACAGATGGAAGAATGGATGGATCAATGTGCGTTGTCTTGTTGGAGAGACGGCTCAATGCAGAAGGGGTTCAATGAAGAGAAGGGTCAAGGTAGGGCTAGGCCAACTGAGGGATGAGGATGGAGAGGCGGAGGGATGGATGGATCAACGAGTGGATGGAAACTTGGATGGACAGACTGAAGGATGATCATACGGAAGAATGGGAAGACGGAGAGATGGATGGATAACTGGATAGAGAAGGATGGACGAAGGAATGGATTGATGAATGGGTGGAAGGATGGATAAAGCATGGCTGCTTAAGAGGCTAAGTGTGCGATGAAGAACTGACGAGACAGGATTGAGAGCTGGGCATTCACCCTTCTGTCCCTCACCTGGACTTGCTGCTCTCGTTCTAGGATCACACGAGTCTTCAGTCCTGGGCTACTAAGCTCCACCTCCATGCAGTACAAGAAGAATGAACACGCACTGGCTGTGGAAGCTCCTGTTGGTGGCCTCATGTGGAAGGAGGAGTTCCCAGGGATGTGGTCCAGCACACAGGGTGCAGGTGCAGGTGCCTTGGAAAGGGGATACGGCTCCATCAGAGGTGAAGTAATGAGGATCAGACTCCCAGGAGACCACATATCTCCCCAGCAGGGCACATATCTCCTCCAATAGCTATCCATCTCTCTTTCCATCCCTTCGTCCATTCCTCTATCCACCTATGAGTTCACTCATCTGTCCTTCCTTTCATCCACCCACCCATCCACATACATTTCCATCCATCCATCCATCATCAATCTCCCTACTGGGCTGCAGTGGAAATGCCCGGGTCTGTCACAGCTGCAGCAGTGGGTGCATCGGTCCAGCCAGACCAGGTCTCCAACCTAGAGAGAGAGGCCAGCTCAGCACCCCCTGCCCAGTCTGGGCCAACCTGAACAGGGCATGTTGGAGGCCTGAGGCAGGCTTGGCAACTGGACCCAAAAGAGGCTGAGGCTACAATGAGGGACAGGTCCACTACCTTACCCAGCGGCAGCAAACTTGTGAAAACTGTTTTCCCTCTGTGGAAAGCACAGCCCAGGGGTTAACAGCACAGTTCTAAGGTCAGAGAGACCTGGAGCCCAGACCTGGCTCTGTCCCTGGAGGGCTCTGTGCTCTGAACAATGGGGGTAATCAAGGGCTGAATAAAGCTCAGCGGATCGTGTGGATGAAGTGTTTCACACCCATGGGAAGCAAGCTCTCAACACACACACAGTGCCATCTAACAGAATCATTGATAACATGCTGGTCGGGTGCTGGGCACACCACAAGTGATCAGAAACTCTCACCTGTCATCATGATGACAGGATCACACATGCAGTCAATGATCAGAACACATTCACCACTGTTATCATTACATATTAAATGGTTAGTACGGGAGCACAGCAGATGCCAAGTGCATTTGGCCATTACTATTGTCATTATCACCATTATTTTAATAGGCTTACACACAGATAGGCACACTGTAAATGCCCAAATGATAGAAGCCATCATCACCAATTACCATCATCAAAATGCTTAGCCCAGGCAAGGACACAAAGCAAATACCCAACACATTTCAATTTCGAGGAGTAGGAAGGGATCTGATGTGTGATCCGGACTCAAATGTTGGCCATTAAAAAAAACATCAACAATGATACTAAAACACTTAGTACAGAGTTTTGTACTTATCGATGCTAAATAATGTCAGCTGTTTTGATTATTGTTTATTATTATTATTATTTTATCAAATGTCTAATTGGGGTCAAGCATTTAATATGTACTCAATAATGGTAGCTAATTTTTTAAAAATAATGTTAACAGTAGTCAGAAGAAGAATATTAAGTGCATGGTGCATGGTGCTTGAGCACAGGGAATGATCTTGGTAAATAGTAGCAGTAGCATTGGAATCATCAATAATAGCAAAGGCTGTTCACTCATCCATCCTTCCTTTCATCCATGCATCCACTCATCCACATTTCCACCCATCCATCCATCCATCCATCCATCCATCCATCCATCCATCCATCCATATAGAAAAACTTTACTGAATATCTAGTCTGTATCAGGCCCTGCTCTAGGCTCTAGGGACATGACAGAACAAAACAGACAAGTCCCTGTGAATCCCCAATGTGCGATCCACACCAGTGGAAGATGGGTGTCCCAGATTGGATGCCCACCCCAGGCATATCTGGGGGCTCCCTGACCCCCAAGATGCCGCC
>NW_007255319.1:186042-205865 GCF_000164805.1 Carlito syrichta | reverse complement strand
CACAGCCCTCGGCGCAGGTGAGACGGGGGCGGGGCGGCCAGCCAGGGACGCAGAACCGCGCCAGGGGCTCCAAGCAGAGCTGGTGGCAGCTGTGCTTCGGGCACGTTGCAACTGAGCGGGAGGAGACAGTGTGGGATGAGGAGGCTTAGCATCTGCTGCCACTTCCTCAGCTCGGACTTCGTACCCGCTCTCTCTAGAAAGGGCTCTTCAGTACTGACCTCAGACTTGCTTTGAGGGTTAATTTAAAATAAAGTGGTTGGGGCAGCGCCTGGCACACAGGGAGCCCTGGGTCAAGGTGACTTTTGGTTATTCCAGAAACAGCCCCGAGTTGGCCCACGTTACTCCATGAACCCTGTCCCAGCCACTCCCTACTCCAAAGCCTTTGAGGGCTACCTCCTGCCTGAGTGTCAGGCATTCGCATCTGGATCTAACATCAGTGGAGGCAAGACCTGGTTTTAGGAGTGTCTTAACCCCTGAGATGGTCTAGGGAACATCCCCCACTCTGGAGAACATGACCTGACCCTAGAGCACCCCATTGTTAGAACCAGCTTGGAACCTCGGAGAGCCAGGCACTACGGGGACAGCAAACACTTTAGCACAAGGAAGGGGGGCAGGATAGGGTCAGTCAGAAAGATCTGGTTATGGAATAGGTTTTCCGTAATATCAGGGAATTATTGCTCATTTTGTTAGGCATGAGCAACTCATGGCAGTTTTATTTTTCTGCCTTTCTTAAGTCCTGATCTAGTAGAGAATTGGGCTGAAGTATTTACAGGTTTACACGAGTGTCTGGAATTTTCTTTACGAAAAGTAAATACAGTAAATAAAGACAGGGAGGAGTGGAGGTGAGCACAAGGGTGGCCAGAGTTTGGCCATTGTTGAAGGTATTTGATGGGAACAGAGACATTCATTAAACGAGGCAAGGAACAGGCACAAAAAGTCATCAAGTCAGCCCAGGGTGGTATTCAAAATATACAGCAGTTGGCAGATCACAGTCTCTGTGCCAATTAGTATGCATGCAGGTGGAGCTTGGGAAGAGCCTGGAAGTCCCTGCCATGCTAGGCTTTGGAATGTAGGAAGTGGTTGGGGACACTCAGGCAGCTTGGGAGTATAGAATTTATAAGTCTGTGAACCACTGGTATGTGGATGAATTCCTGCCCTGCTACACCAAGATTCAATGCAGAAGGAAGAATTCCTCCAGTGCTCAGTGGTGATGTTTGTACCTGACAGACGGCAGCATGTATCTGCAGGACCTAGCAGAGGATACGGTCACAGCCTACAGTAAGGCCCAGGTCACTGACACAGCTGGACACATATAGATCTGGGTCAATCTCCCTGCAGCACAAGCCAAAGGGCCCCTGGGGCTCCTGCAGAAACCAACACCACCTCCTGGCCAACACAATCTGCCCCTGGTCATTACAGAGGGACAGGGAGCCCCACCATTGTCCCCACAAGCCTCGCTCTGCTTCTCCAAGGTAACATCTTCATCATCACTAGGGTCGCCACTGAAGTTGCCACAGAATCCACAGGTGTGACCTTCACAGTGCTGGATGAGGCTGTAGGTGAGATCTGTGCTGAATCACAGGCCAGAGTCTGACTGTATCACGAAAAGGCTGTTCCAGTACACGACAAGGCTGCCCTCATGCAGGCTCATAGGGGGGGCTGTCGTCTCATCATTCACTTAAGGAGCAGACAGGATCAGAGGATGGTTCAGGAAAGGACCACGTTTGTCTGGTTCAATCTTGTTAGACTCATAATCGGTGCTCAAATGCATATAAAAGATTTTTAAATGAAGGGACAAGGAACTGTAATTGTAAGCACCTCTTGTTTTATCCAGCTCAGCTTTCATTTATCCTTTATCTGGACTTTTTAGAGATCTCACCCCTTCAAAATCTGTCCATGTGATTCACAGGAAGTTAACCCCACCCTAACTTCTGGTACACAACCCAGGCCCAGCCAATCAGCCAGGCCACAAGGACTTGTTCAGAGATGGTCACAGGACGGAAACTTGGCCACTGAGGGACGGTCCCAGGACTTTTCAGAAAAGGACACCTCCCTCCAGTGGTATTTGCTAAAGTACTGTCATCTCTGTCTCTACACGGTGGGTTGGGACAGCCTGAAACTGAAGGAAAGCAGAGCCCAGCAATAGAGGCAGATTTCAGACACGTTGTTTGAGAACGTGGATCCAGCTATCCCTAAATCCAGGGACCTGTAGATTGTTTTTCCAGTTATGTAAACCAATAAATTCCTTTTTTTCTTAATCTGATCGGAGGGGTGTTACTATTATTTTAACTGAATGCATCTGACAGAGACAGAAATGGGTGAATAACCAGAGAACAGAGGTTAAAATGTGGACATTTTGGAGAGAAAACATGCTTTGCCCTTGGGGCTATGGTTTCGGGTGAGGGGCTGACTTTCCTGGAACCCACATGCCCCCGAAAGCCGGTGCTTACCTGAGTCAGACCTGGGTTGTCCCTCTGCAGGTAGACCTGGGTCCTGTTCACCTGGACAGACACCTCTGAGATGAGGGAGATGGGTCTGCTGCAGCTGTTCTTCTTCCCAAGCTCCACCCTGAAGGAGGACAGTAGCCAGAGGAGCCACGAGGTTTGGCCAAGACAGATACACGGGTCCCGGGGTGCTCAACCGTCCTCCGGCCAAAAGTGGTGATGGGCAAGGACCTGGCTGCCTGGCAGGTATCAGGGGAGAGTGGGTGACACCAAAGATGCTCCTGAGCATCCCACATCTCTGTCCAGCCCCACAGGAGGTGGGGAGCAGCACATGACTCGGATGGACACCTCGTAGCGGCAGAACTGCTCCTAGGGCTCCCCAGTCCAGAAGTTCTCCCCAGGCTGGTTGGTACTTGCCACCCAAGCAGCAGCCACACTGGACGGGGGCATGCAGTCAGTGCCGCTGAGCACAAAACCGGAGTCACACTGACAGCCCTCCTGGCCCAGGGTCGGGCAGCTGTCAGGCAGGGCAGGCTCGGTGCAGGAGCTGGGACAGGAGGAGTGGCAGAGCTCATAGTGGCTGTGGGCAGGACAGGCCAGTTCTGGAAGAACACGAATCATTTGATGCAAGGACATCAACCCACTGCCCCAAGGTAAAACTCTATTCCCTGCTGTCTCCCCAGAGCATGGCAAGCCTCGATTAATATTTGCTGCAAGAATTAATGAATGCATTGGAGCCCTTCTCTGCAGCATTTATTTGTTTAACTTTGAGCATCTACTACGTGCCAGGAACATCCTGGGTACTGGGGACACAGCAGTGACTAAGAAGGAAGTCCCTGACCTCACAGAGCAGATGGTGTGGAGCAGAGGTTGACAAGCTTCACCCCTGGGGCCGAATCCGGTCCTCAGCCTGTTTTGGTACAGACCACAATCTAAGAATAGTTTTTATATGCTTAAATAGTTTGAAAAAAAATCAAAAGAATATTTTGTAGGGCATGAAAATTGTGTAAAATTCAAATTTCTGTGTCCATAAATAACGTTTTAATGTAACCCAGCGTGTTGGTTTGTGTATTGTCTGTGGTTGCTGTTGTGTTATCACAGAGGAGTTGAGTAGTTGTGGCAGAGTTTGGCCCTGAAAGCCTAAAATATTTATTACCTGGTCTCTCACAGTAAAAGCATGCCAACCCTATTCTAGAGAGGAGAAATGGACAATAAACTAGCAGTAAATAAAAGATAAGTTCAGGTTGAGAAACTGGGCCATGGCGTAAAGAGTAGTCATGCCCTGTGGGCTGCTCAGAGGACAGTGGACAGGGAGACCTCTCTGTAGAGGTGACATCTGACCCAAGTCCTGGATAATGGGAGGAGCCAGCTATGTGATATCTGGGGAAGAACGTTCCAGACAAAGGGAATAGCAGATGCAAAGGCCCTGAGGTGGTTATGGGTCTGGTGTGTTCCAGGAGCAACAGACAGGCCAGTGTGGCTGAATCCTCAAGGTGGAGGTGGAGTGGCAGTATGGGAGGAGGTGGGGGGAGCATGTGAAGGTTTCTTGGGAGGAGACCTGAAGGTCAATTCCATCCAGGGCCATGGGGATCTGGGATGGTTTTAATCCGAAGTCTGGTGAGATCCGACTCATACTTTTAAAAGTCTTATGCCGGGTGCTGGTGACATGATGGTGATCAAGACAGACCCCACATCTGTCTTTCAAAAAATCAAAAGAATATTTTGTAGGGCATGAAAATTGTGTAAAATTCAAATTTCTGTGTCCATAAATAACGTTTTAATGTAAACCAGCATGCTGGTTTGTGTATTGTCTGTGGTTGCTGTTGTGTTATCACAGAGGAGTTGAGTAGTTGTGGCAGAGTGTGGCCCTGAAAGCCTAAAATATTTATTACCTGGTCTCTCACAGTAAAAGCATGCCAACCCTATTCTAGAGAGGAGATCTTTCACAGATCAGAGGAAAGACATACTGGAGGAGAGATTGCTCAGGAGGGGTGTGTGTGTGTGTGTGTGTGTGTGTGTGTGTGTGTGTGCGTGTGTGTGTGTGTTGGGTGGAGGTGAGGGGGACTCTCCCAGTCCCAGAGTTAGTAAAGGAAATCAGAATAGGAGAAATGCCCTGGAGTGGAACAGGGGAGGTTTTCAATTCAAAGTTCGTCCTCCTTTGGGTGCCCAGAGTCCTGGGGCTCAGGAAGACCCCCGCATCCTTCCTGGATGGGTTCCTTGGGTTCCCGTGGCCTGGAATGCTGCTCTCAGCCTGCTTGGCTCCCCCTGTCACCTCCTTAGGTCTCGCTCCCAGGTCATTCCCCCGCATCCCAGGCTAGCCTTGACCTTGCAGTTCAATACTACGCGCCCCTTCCCCAGCACTCCCCAGCCCTGCCCTGTGTGACTTACTGTTAAATCTGCATATTTCTTGGCTATCTTTCTGTCTTCTCCCCAGAACACCACTCCATGAGAGCAGGGTTTTGCCTGCTTGGGTGGCCTGGAACACTGCCTGGTGCTTAGCAGGTATTCAGTTAACATCAGTCATTGCTACTGCCAGTCATCCCTCCTGTTGGCCTTTGCAGCTTGCAATGACTGCCTCTTTTGGAACAAGAGACTGTCTCTTGTGTTTGTAAGACTCCAGACTTGCTTTCTGTCTGAGAGGTGTGTGGCACTAGGGGTAGAAGTGGGAGCCATGGGTCTCAGGGTCCTGGGAGTTAGGGGAATGCAAACTTTCAGGAGAAAGTTCTCTCTCCTTGACTGCCATTCAAGGCCCCAGGGACAGAGCCCTGGCCTGCACTCTTCTCTTCTCTACCTCAGTGTCTGCTCTTTTCTGTAAAACTGTCCTATCCACACTAAAGGGGTGGAAAGATGGCTCAGCTGCTTGTTGGATTCGGGAGGGTCAGGGCTGGGCTGACCCCAGGCACTCCCCAAGACAGGGTGACACAGAATTGTACAATAAGGTCTGTCAACAACAGGGCCCCAGGATTTGGTGCCTGGTAGTTTTGATCTGAGGACAGAGTGCTTTCCCTAATGGGAAGGCTAAAATCAATTTAATAATGACAGCTAATGCTTGTTCTGCTTTCACTGCTTTGCCAGCAACTGCTAATCTGCTTAATTCTCACAACAACCCCACAAGGTAGGTATTGTCATCATCATTCTGTTTTTTGGTTTGTTTGTTTGTTTTTTTAATTAAAGGGGAACCCAAAGCACAGGGAGGTTCAGTGACGTCCCCAAGAGCACACAGCTAGAAAATGGTAGTATTGGGATTCTAACCCAGGCAACCTGACTTTGGAATCTGTGTTCTCAGTCTTGAGGCTATAGAGGTTAAGTGGGGCGTTCCCTGCTTTAAAAAATTGAACAGAATAGAGAAAAAAAAAACCAGAATGGAAAGTATTTGTGCATGAATTCCTATTCGGTGACACTTTGTATTACACACATGTGTATATTGTTGTGGTCAGTTGAATAATGGGTCCCCAAAGATGTCAATGACCTGTTTGCAGGATCCTGTGGCTATGTTACATGCCAAGAGGGACTTGCAGATATGATTAAGGTTACGGACCTTGAGAGGGGAGAGATAAGCTTGGGTTACCTGGAAGGGCCCAGTGTAATCATATAGACACTTCAAAGTAGACGAGGAAGACAGAAAAGTTCATTGAAGGGGGCAGGAGATTTCAAGGTGTGAGAGGGACCCGACCCTCTGTTAGTGGTTTGAAGACTAAGGGAGAGGCCAGGAGCCAACAAATGTGGATGGCTTCTAGAAGCTAATAACGAACCTCAGTTTATAGCCAGCAAAGAAACAGGGATACCAGTCTCAGAACCACCAGGAACTGAATTCTGCCAACACCCTAAATAATCGAGGAAACTATTCTCCCCTGGAGCCTCCAGGAAGGAACACAGCCTGCCGACACTTTCATTTTAGCCCACTGAGAACTCTGTCAGAACTGTAAGATAAAACATGGGTGTTATTTTAAGCCACTGAGTTTGTGGCAATTCGTTACAGCAGCAGTAGAAAACTAATACAATTGGGTTTTGAAACTATGTTTTGCACTGTGGGTCTCCATCAAAAAAGTTTGAAAGACGGCTTAGTGCTCTTGACAAACATCTCTTGGCAGCAGAACAGGGACAAGAGGGAGTGGACATTTGTCCTTTGGGCACCAGCCATTCCCCACTGCCAGCCTCATTCCCCAGGGGCAGAGCCCAGAGTTAGGCAAAGCCAACTGAAGAATCATATTCCCCTGGCCACAGCGATCGATTCGAGAAGAAGCCAATCAAAGCCACACAGACACAGGGAGACTTGTGCTAGGGTTTCCAGGACCCTGGGGCTCGCCTTCTTGCTGAGCTGAGATCTGAGTGGCTGTAAGGTCCGGAGCCACTGTGGTCAGGTGAACCTGTCTGGACGTGGAGCCAATCTGGTGGGAAGCACAAAACCAGGGCTGGTGACGTTGAGCACCTGATGGAGCCAGGTCTGAAGTAGGTACCCTGAGATCATTAATTAGGCAAGCCAAGAAAATGAGCTGATCTGGCTTTCTGTAGCCAGCCCGCAGCAGAATGCTGGCTGGCATGGAGAGGAAGGCGGCGTGCAGGATGAGAATCATTACAGATGCCACTCACCACAGTCCACCAGGTTTCTCCAGGGCTGCAGGGGGAAGCCATGCCACTGGCACTGCTGCGTGTCGCGACACTGCACCTCGCACAAGATCTGCCTCGAGGCCCCTGTGGCACAGAGGTCATAGATGCAGCTCTCCATGTGGACTTGGGCCTCAGCTGGCTCGTCACCAGCCTGGGAGAGCCCATGTGGAACACTCAGCAGCCCACAGAAGGCCGGCGACTGGTACCAGCCTTCCAGGTCGTGTGGGCACAGAGGGGAGGGGCCTGTGATTCAGCAGCTGGCTAGGGAGGCCAGGTCCTTGGAGCTGAGTGCAAAGGACTCTGGGTTGGGCAGGAGGGAGCCATTGGGGGCACAGAAGTCATCCTGAGGGGTCTCTGCTGAAGTCCCCACCCAGGTCGCAGAGGGCACTGGTGGAGGTTTTGAGCACCATGACAGACACATGTTGGTGCCAGTTGCAGGAGACCAGGAGGCCGGCATTGGTCTGCAGCCCTGCCCTTGAACCACTGAAGTAGATGTGCACTTGGCCGAGGGCCAGGTGTAGAGGCAGGTGGGTCTGGGTCCTGTTAGCCTGGAAACACACATGGGGTCATGCCTGCATCAGATACTCCAGGTGGGTCTGTGATGTCCTCAGAACTTTTGAGGTGGGGCTGTGTCCTCTCAGGCCCTCCCAGGGTGTGACCCCATGTCCCCTTGGACTCCTGACCTGAGCCTGCCCTCCCGGTGCCCAGTCCCAGTTCCTGCCCAGAGTTCACCTGTACCCTCCCAGGAGTCTGAGCCTGCAGCGTCACCTTGACCCCGTGCACATTCACCTCAATGCGTCGAGTCTCAGTCATGCTGGCTGTGGGACTGAGGTACTCATTGTCCACCCGCACCACAAAAGCTGGTGCCCTGGACCGGCTTGACAGGTGCGGCTCAGCGTGTCATGGCAGGCCCCCTGGGCTATGAAGGCTGCCCCATCAAAGATGCGGTAATGGGCGTCACCTGACACCCAGCTGCTGCCTCCCGGGACTTCACAGTGCCAGGCCCAGCGTGCAGGAGGTAGGCTATTCCTTCCCCACAAGCCTGGGGGCTGCAGTGAGGTGGCTGCCCAGCCTCCTAGCACGCACACAGCTCATGGCAGTTGAAACTCAGCTCCTGAGTCCCCAGGGAAAGCCACAGAGGGCCACGTGCATGCAAGCCCCACTGTGTGCAGGTAGCCCGCGTTACAAACACAACCCTCATGACAGAGGCCGAGGCAGGCCAGGGACACTTCTTCATGTGGGCCCCTAGACCCACAGATGTCAGCCCATGACTCCCAGTAGCTGTTTTCAGGGCAAGTTGGTTCTGGAGCAAGACAAGAGAAAGAGAAATTAGCACTTGACTCAAGACAAACAACCTTGCCCCTAAGTCAGGGTCCTGACTGCTCAGAGCCTGGCTGTGTTTTCTTCAATACCCTACATTCCCATCCCCAGCCAAGGCAGGGCTGTGTCCTCTCAGACTCCAGGGCAAAGCCAGATTTTTTGTGCAGGTCACAGTCTGTGCAACTGTACACAGTGGTCTTGGACCCAGCTCCCACCTGCGCTTTTGCTACCTCACTTGAGCTCACCACAGAAACCAGGACCGTGCCAGGTGCATACAGGGATAGCAATGACTTGACAGGCCCAGGCAAAGGCTGCCAGTGTCTGACGGAGGATAGACAGGCTTCCATTGGCTGCATACGGCTCCTCAACACAGCTGTCCACGAACAGGCCCACAGGGAGCGTCGAGGCACAGGCTTGCAAAGGGGCCTGTCAGATCCAAGAGTCACCTGCAGGTCTCGGGGCTTGCATACCTGGTCCTCTGGTGGAGTGGGCAGCCCAATCATTCTGAGCTGCAGGGCTCTTCTTCTTGCCAGCTGGCTTGGAATAACTCCCAAGCTCCCGGCCACCGCAGCCTCGACCTGCTGGGCTCCGGCAATCCTTCCGCCTCAGCCTTCCAAGTAGCTAGAACTACAGGCGCACGCTACCACGCCCGGCTGATTTTTTTGATTTATTGTAGAGATGAGGTCTCACCTGCCCAGGCGGGTCTCAAACCCGCGGGCTCAGGCAATCCACTCACCTCAGCCTCCCAAAGGAGCGGGATTACAGGCTGAGCCACCGAGCCTGGCTAGACTGCTGTTTTGAGGGCTGTTGCTGTACAGGATGTCTGGGACATGGAGTAGTAGCTAGAGGGAGACGAGAGACCGGTGAGGAAGGGTTTTAAGGTGAGACGAGTTGGCTGGGCGCAGTGGCTCAGCCTGTAATCCCGCACCTTGGGAGGCTGAGGTGAGTGGATTGCCTGAGCCCCTGGGTTCGACACCCGCCTGGGCAACTTGGCGAGACCTCGTCTCTACAATAAATCAAAAAAAAACCGAGCCAGGTGTGGTAGCGTGCACCTGTAGTTCCAGCTACCCGGAAGGCTGAGACGAAAGGATCGCTGGAGCCCAGCAGGTTGAGGCTGCGGTGGCCGGGAGCAGCCACTGCACTCCAGTCTGGGCGACAGAGTGAGACTCCAACTCAAAAAAAAAAAAAGATGAGACAAATCGACCGGGCACAGTGGCTCATACCACCTTGCGAGGCAGAGGTGAGAGGATTGTCTGAGCCCAGGGGTTGGAGACCAGCCTGGGCAACTTGGTGAGGCCTCATCTCTACGATAAATAAAAATATTAGCTGGGTGTGGTGGTGCACATCTATGGTTCCAGCTACTCAGAAGGCTGGGGTGGAAGGATCACCTGAGCCCAGCAGGTCGAGGCTGTGGTGGCTGTGAATGTGCTACTGCACTTTAGCCTGGGCGACAGAGTGAGACTGGACTTAAAAAAAACAACAACAAAGAAAATAAAAGAAATGATGAGACAAGTCACAGCCTGTTGGAATGTGGTGAGGTGCTCAAACTCAAGTGTGCATCAAAATCCCTGGAAGGGCTGGCTAAAGCCCCACCACGACACAATATGTCCATGGAACAAGACTGCACGTGTACCTCCTGAATCTATTTTTCAAAAAGTACAGTAGGATTATAAAAAAATGAACAACAATAACTACTTTGGTAAAAATAAAGGAAAGATAAGTAAAAAATAAAACACAGACTGCAGAGCTACCTAGAGTGGTTGGGTGGGGTAGGATCCAAGAATGTGCATTTCAAACAAGTTCTCAGGTCGATGTGCAGGTGGGTGTGCTCTTTGAGAACCTCTGATGTAAAGGAGCAGGGAGGGTTAGCCAGGAGATGCAGGAACAATCACAGGGGTGGGCCCAACCAGGAAGGAGCACAGACCACCTTCTATCATGGCAGCCTGAAAGCTAGAAGGGAGCTCTTGCAGTTCCTGCTGATGTTTTCCCAGTGAAACAGGAAACAGGATCTCGGCTGAGGGTAAGGCGAGGGGAGGAGGTTTGGAATGGGGAGATTAGGTATGAACAGGTCATCGGCGAGAGGGTATCAAGGAGTCGAAAAGATGGTCCTTGAGTTCACGGTCACAGGTTTGATGCTGGCCCGGTGTGTTCAGCTGCTTAAGTGCAGGGGTGAGTCTTCTCAAAGGGGGTTCTCCAGTTGAGCGTCAGAGGGAGCAACCAGGAGGAAAAGGTGCAGGTCAGCAGGGATTAGACAGGGAGCCTGGAGTCTGAGAAGAGAATGGGAGGGCGGGGGAAGCAGTGGGATCAGTGGAGGGGGTAGCTAGTGAGGCCTGCCGATGGCTGGAGCCAGAGAACCAGGGAGTGGGAACCAGAAACCAGGTTGCGTGTGTAACAGAGGAAGGTGGGAGGAGAGATGAAGCTGAGGCCCTGGAAGGCTGCACTGGTGGGCAGTGCAAGTTTGTGGCAAGGATGAGATCCTGAGAGGCTCCATCTGCCTGTGGTCATCGTGGGCTTCAGTGAGTCCATTGAGTAGTTGGTTGTCTGTCCACCACTCACCCTCCTGCCGTTCTAGCTCCCTCTGCTTTCCGCCTCACCACCTGTCCTGGCCATCTCAGCATTGTTCTGTCTTTTTTCCCCCACCAACCTCACACTCTCCATCCACCTGCCCAAACATCCCGTCTTCCTGTCCATCTGCCTGGTGCTCTGACTTCCTATCCATGTCTCTGCCAGTCATTCTTTCCGTCTGTTTATCTGCCTGCCTGTCCATCTGGCATTTGGTTCTCTGCCCTCTGGTATCCTTGAAAATTCTTGTGACTCTGGCTCATCTTAGTGTGTCTGTCACTCCACAGCTGTCCCCAGCTGCAGCCTCTACCCCAGCTCCCAGCAGCACTCACGAGCATGTGTCCTGTTGGGCCGTCAGGTCTCACCACCACATCCTGGCCGTGGACAACCAGTCGCACTGGGGCCTCTGCCACGGGAGCTCCCCTGCCCAATTCCACCTTCACGCAGAGTCCAGGATGCAGGGCCAGGACGAAGCGGCAAGGCTGGAACCACAGCTGCCATCCAGAGAGTGTGTGCAGATGGTCCTGGTGTCCATCACATGCAGGATGTCAGTGGTCTTAGAGCCAGGGATGGCGGCGGGAGGGCCTGCAAGGGGCCCGGAAATGTGGGAAGCAGGGGGCAGGCAGGCATACACCACTGCCACACCTGGCAGCCCTCAGGTCAGCACTGCTCCTGGCCTCCCTGCCCACCGTGGCAAGGGGCTGCAGGCACTGCTATTCCAGAGAGGGGCACCAAAGGGCAGGAACTGGACCGGAGAGAGAACGGAGCTGGTGTGGGGGTGTCTGGGACGGTGACTTGAACTCTTGGTCCTGAGGAAGGAGGGGACTGGGCGTCCTGACTCCTGGGTCTAAGGATGGAATGGGCTGGGGGCCCAAACTCTTCAACCCTGGGAGAGGAGAGGCTGGGCCTGGGCTCCTGGGCTCTCTCTGGGCTTGGACCTGGGAGCAGGCAGGTCTGGGTAGGGTCCCCACCCCTTACCATTGTAGGCACAGCCGTTGGGGACCACAGGCCATTGGTGCAGAAGGCCCAGTGCCTGGGACACCCACATTGCTGATGTCCATCCCATGCAGGATGTCAGTGGTCTTAGAGCCAGGGCTGGTGCAGTAGTCCCTTTGCCGGCTGCTGTTGAAGCCTGCCTGGGGTAAAATTCAGGACAGGGTCAGCCCAGTCATCCCCTCACCCTTCCTGAGGACTCTGGGCAGCCTCTGTCGGTTTCCTACCCCCCTGGGCCACAACACCCCCCAGGCCGTTGTGGGGGCACCACTGCTGGCCACACCCACGGTCCACTGGATGTCCTTGTAGAGAAACAGCACCCAGGAGACACTGCTGCCCATGGTGAGCACCACCTGGAAGATGTTCACCTGCAGGGGGAACATAGGTAACTGGGCCAAGATGGGCAGGTCCAAAGCACCCACGCCCTTTTCTCTGCTCTCCTGCCTCCGGGTCCCCCTTCCATGGCCATCTCCATCAGAGCCCACGCAGCCCTCAGTTTGCTGTCTCTGCCTCGATTTTTCTACAGTAGTTCTCTCCTCCTCTTTTTCTTTTTCTGTCTCCATCTGCTTGTCTAACTCCCTCTTGCTTGTCTGTCTTCCCTTCCCTGTCTCTTATTCTCTCTCCCTGTGTCTTTCCCTCTCTTTCTATCACCCATTTTCTTTCCCTCACTGTGTCTCTGCTTCTCTCCGTCTCTTTTTCTCTCCTATTTTTTTTTTGAGTTGGAGTGTCACTCTGTCACCCAGACTGGAGTGCAGTGGCTGCTCCCGGCTACTGCAACCTCCACCTGCTGGGCTCCGGCGATCCTTCCGCCTCAGCCTTCCAAGGAGCTGGAACTGCAGGTGCGTGCTACCACGTCCGGCTACATTTTGATTTATTGTAGAGATGAGGTCTTGCCAAGTTGCCCAGGCGGGTCTCGAACCCGCAGGCTCAGGTAATCCACTCACTTCAGCCTCCCAAAATGCTGGGATTACAGGCTGAGCCACCGAGCCCAGCTTCTTCTCCTTCTATTTTTATCTCTCCCTTCTTCTGTCTGTCTGTTTCGGAGTTGTCTCCCACTTGCCCAGGGGCTGGGTCAGCCTAGGCCCTTCTCACCATCTCCTTCCTCACCTGGGGGCCAAGGGCCCCATCAAAGGGGATTTGGTCCCCAGTGGCCATCAGCAGGGCACCAGGGGTAGGAGGGGAGCCGGAGAAGGCCAAGGCCAGGTCTTTAACCACCCGCTGCAGCAGCCCTGTCTGGCGGCGCTACCGGTAGCACACCGGGCTCCCGCTTGATGTGGACCCATCGGCTCAGAACAGAATCACGAAGGCCTGCCCCAGTTCTAGGCGGAAGGCCTTGAGTGTGAACGGGGCCACAGGCTCTCCAAAGGACAACAGCCCATTGGTGCATACTTGACCCGGGGAGGGAAGGACGAGACCAGCAGGGGGGTGTTGTCGCCAGGTCCGGGGCAGAAGAGGAATGGGGCCCACTCCAGTGGGGCAGAACAGAAGAGTCAAAGGAGCGAGGAGCAGAGAGAGATGTGCTCAAAACCAAGAGGAGGGTAGGGGGAAGACAGCCCCGAGACCGTGGGGTCAGGGGTCAGGGAGCTCACATAGTCCGTCCTGTGAGTGACCTTGAAGAGTGACAGCTCTTCAGAGAAGCCATCGTCCTCTGCAGGGAGGGCCTCATCCGCATGTTCTGGCCTACAGGGGTACAGGAGTGAGGCTGGGGACATGAGACCACTGAGGGTCCCCCAACCCCACCTGGGTCTCTCTGAGACCCCTGGGCCAGGACTGTGCACCCTCAGTCCCCAAGTGCAAGGTCAGGTCCCCTGAGGGACTCCAGGATGGGGCCGTGTCCCCTCAGCCCCGTGGGGCCCTCTTGTCTGTGCCCACAGCCCTGTCTCCTCTCCAGGGAAAGCTCTCCAGGTCAAGGAGCTCAGCCACCTCTGGTCTCCTTGCTCCAAGTCACTTGGCTCTGCAGGACTGAGGCCCACCCACCACAGCGGATGCCCTTCCAGGCCACCATTCCCACTCACCCACCCGCAGGAGCCAGAGCATCCCCATGGTGTCTCCCGTACCGCAGGGCCAGACTGGTTTATACCTAGGGCTGAGGCGGGAGTCCAGGACAGTGCCAGGGTGGGGACCCAGGAGGGGGCCCGGGTGGGGACTGGGGCGGGCCCAACCCAGCTCCCATTGTTTGTGGATCCAGAAGGCTTGGGAGGCTCTGAGAGTTCCTGGTTCCCATCCGGTCTGGCTGAGGCTGGGCCAGGCCTGGGTGTGGGGGTGGGGAGCAAGGAGGGAGAGAAGAGACAGATGTCTTCCAGAGCTTTCCCAGCACCCAGGGCTCGGAGGGTCTCCTAACCCCATCAGTAGGCTGCGCAGGAGTCAAGCAATCCACATAGAGAACTGCTTGGTGAAGGGGCTGATGCCATGGCAACTAGTAATGCAAAGTCGTCTCCTTGTGGGGCACCTGCTGGCTCTCTCCTGGCAGGTGAGAGATGAGCCCAGGGCGTCCTGGGGATTGAGTGAGCATGGGAAGGTTCACAGGATGCAGGCCCAGGCCCCAGGCGCCCAGGGTGGGACAGCCACAGAGACTGGGGCGGGGGCCGATGCAGTAGAAACTCACAGTTGGGCATTTGGGGGACGGGCGGCAGACAAGGAGAGGTGAGTGAGGAACACAGGCAAGGGAACTCTGTCCCCTCAGTGTCATGCACCTGTGAGACTCATGGGGCTGCCTGGCAGAGGAGGGTCAGGGTTAGGCAGTGGAGACTCCATCTTCAAAGCGGGTGCCCCAAAGGCATGCTCTGACTCTGGAACCCAAGCCAGCCCTTCGCCTGGTCAAGCCAGGTGGGGGAGAGGAGCGCCTGGGCCAGGCCCCGATTCGCTGGTTCCCTCTCGTCCCACCATGTCCGAGCAGCACCCCTGCCCTCCCCACCACCCCGAGGAATCTTTGGGTTAAGGCCTCCCATCTTCATACCCAGAATGCCCCAGCGTCTAGAGACACAGACTTCCCTGGGGGCCCAGGGAACCCCTCAGGGAACTCAGTACCCTCTCCGAGATATTCCAGTACCAGCTGCCATTCCCAGCTTTGCCCCTTAGAAGTGGCAGCTTGGACAGATTATGCAGCCCATCTGAAGGACAGAGAACCCCCCAGCCCCTTCCTCCCAGTTTGTATGAGGATTAAACAAGCATTTCATGAAGGGTGACACGTGGGCTGTCCGTGAGGAGATCCCAGGAGAGTACAGGAAGGCAATGAAAGGGCATTTGTTATTATTTTATGAGTATTTGTTTATTAAATGCTTTTGTTGTATGTTTTGATTTACACTGAAACACATATATGTCTGCTGCTACCATATGAAACCCATGGCTCCTGCTGGTGGGTGAGTGGGAATGGTGGCCTGGAAGGGTGTCAGCTGTGGTGGGTGGGCCTCAGTCCTGCAGAGCCAAGTGACTTGGAACAAGGAGACCAGAGGTGAGGCTGGCTGAGCTCCTTGACCTGGAGAGTTTCCCCTGGAGAGGGGACAGGGCTGTGGGCACAGACAAGAGGGCCTCATGGGCCTGAGGGACACGGCCCCATCCTGGAGTCCCTCAGGGGACCTGACCTGTTAAAGTCAAGGCTAAGTTAGAAATAAAAAAAAGAGAGAACTTCAGAAAGAAAGTGAAAAGAGATGGTATAAATAAAATAATAGCACAAGTAGTTCCAGTGGTATTTGTTCATGGTCTGTTTGCCCCTAAGTTCAATAGGGCAGGGATTTTTGTCAGTTTTGTCCCCTGCTGTGTGTCCCCAGTATCTAAAACAATGTCTGGCACATAATAGTTGCTTAATAGGTATGAGTTGACTACGTGAATAGCAAAAATTAAGATAGCTTCCTCCAGATGTCAGAATTTGGGGAAATACTCTCAGTACAGTACCTGGCACATATAAAGTGGTCAAAAAATACTCACCGATACGTTTATTCATTAAAAATTATGATGATTTAGAAGTGCAACAAACAGACATTATGGCCAAATGCTGACCATAAGTGTTAAAATCAAGATTTGTCCAAAGCTGAAAATCACCATCTTAGAATGAATCTCTGAAATGTAAGAACAAATCTGAAAGTGGATTAAAAACTTACTACTACCACAATTTTCTTATGCACAGTTTTAGCAGGCAAATCTTTTCAGGTTGAACACTTTAGTGAGGGATGTCTATTTTTTTTTTTTTTTTGAGCTGGAGTTTCACTCTATCACCCAGACTGGAGAGCAGTGGCATGCTTCCGGCCACCGCAGCCTCGACCTGCTGGGCTCTGGTGACCCTTCCTCCTCAGCCTTCCAGGTAGCTGGAACTACAGGCGCGTGCTACCACGCCCGGCTAATTTTTGATTTCTTGTAGAGATGAGGTCTTGCCAAGTTGCCCAGACGGGTCTCGAACCCTCAGGCTCAGGCAATTCACTCACCTCAGCCTCCCAAAGTGCTGGGATTACAGGCTGAGACACCGAGCCCGGCTAGTGAGGGATTTCTCTGCTGTGCCAGCTGACAACTTGTTCTTACAGTCTATAGCAGGGGTCCTCAAACTACGGCCCGCGGGCCACATGCGGCCCGCCGAGGACATTTATCCGGCCCACCGGGTGTTTTTGCCACCGCTGCCTGTCCTGCCTAGCAGCCGACTCATCCAGGCCCGCAGTGCGCTTGTGTGGAATGTGCGTCGCACTCTCCGACTCCCTCCTTCTCTCTGTCTCTCGACTCCTCCTCTCAGTCTCGGGTGTGATCGGGCGAGTCATGAGCTTACCTGTGCAGAGCCTGCTGCTGCCTGAGGACCGAGGTAAGAACAAGTTAGGATTTTTTTTTTTTTAATTTAAGTTAGGAGGTCTATTCTTTTTTTTTAATTTTGCAGTTAGTAGGGCCTTTTTTTGTGGTTAAGGGGGGCCTTTTTTCCCCCTGAAGTTAGGAGGTCTGGTTTGTTTTTCTTTGCAGATAGGGGGCGCCTTTTTTTTTTTGAAGTTAGGAGAGTCTGGTTTTTTTTGAAGTTAGGAGAGCCTTTTTTTTTTTGAAGTTGGTTAGTTGGTTGGGGGTGGTTTCTAGGGGGATTGCATCACAGTGATAACCCAAATAGTCAGTGCTCAGTGCTAATGCAAATGGTTTTTTAAACTATAGTCCGCCCCTCCAACGGTCTGAGGGACAGTGAACGGGCCCCCTGTTTTAAAAGTCTGAGGACCCCTGGTCTATAGACTCCAAAGGTTGTTTTAAGACATGGCTCTAAATTTCTTGACCTGCCTTCCAGTGAGACGCAGGGTCTCTGTCTCCTCACCTAGAGCCTGGGCAGGTTTGTGACTGCTCTGGCCACAGAGTAGAGCAGAAATGAGGCTGGGTCGTCAAGGGCGTATCTGCAGGAACGCTTATTCTGGAGCCCTGAGCCAACATGGGAGAAGTCCAGTGTTCCAAGGTAGCCATGCTGGGAGGAAGCCTAAGTCAGCTGGACAGACAATGCGTCAGGAGTCCCAGCTCAGTCCAGCCTCTGAGTCATCCCACCCAGTCACCAGACTTGCGAGCAAAGAAGCCTCTTTATTCCAGTCCCTGGTCACCACTTCACTTCATCCTTCAGGTTTTCTAGCTGAGGACCTGGACATCAGGGAGCAGAGACAAGCTGTCCCTGCTGTTCCTTGTGCAACCTTCCGAGCCATGAAATCCATGAGCTTAATAAAATGATTATTACTTTACCCCATAGGCTTGGGGTGGTTTGCTATGCAGTAAGAGAGCCAGAACAGCTGCTCACTCAGTATCCACAGTATTTAAATAGTGTTACTTTGTATGTAGAGACTAAAATCCATCTCCCTGCTTACACCACTATTTGAACGTTCACGGGAATTATTTCTGAATATAAAAACAAACGGCCTTCCTAGCTATGGTTAATCATGGCAGTGATTGTATGTGTGAAATAACTAGTGTGGAAGAGCAACACTGCTGTGTCAGCTGACAACTTGTTCCTCCCGTCTATAAGCTCCAATGGTAGTTTTAAGACATGGCTCTAAATTTCTTGACCTGCTTTCCACCGAGAAGTGGGGTCTCTGTCTCCTCCCCTAGAGCCTGGGTAGGTTTGTGACTGCTCTGGCCACAGAGTAGAGAATCTCTCTACTTCCACCACTATTTGAACGTTCACGGGAATTATTTCTCCTCCAACTTGACTGGGAGAACGCCAACTTATAAACCCCATACGGAGGTTTCCATTCCAAGTTACATCCAGAAGGCTTTTCTATATTTGAAAAGGAATGTTCAGATATGCATGCTAAATACGAATGCAAAACCTTGCTTGTGTTCCTGGTGTGGCTGCACTAATTCCTTAAGATGGATTGAATACTTCTGACTCTGAGAGGCCCAGCAATGATGTGGGAGGAAGAGCTTTAATATTCAGCCTTCCTGAGTATCAAAGCAACCTTGTGATTGTTATTATCTTTCTAATAACTTCCCGGCTCCTTGGGGTGAGAGGCCAGGTTGGTGGGAACAGGAGAAACTGAGGCTCACTGACCTTGGCATACAAAGGAGACAGATGAGTAGCTTTCTTTTTTTTGAGTTGGAGTCTCACTCTGCCGCCCAGACTGGAGTGCAGTGGCCGCTCCCAGCCCCTGCAGCCTCGACCTGCTGGGCTCCGGTGATCCTTCCACCTCAGCCTTCCAAGTAGCTGGAACTACAGGCGCGGTGAGTAGCTTTCAAGTGATTTATAATCTCCCCAATCCTTCCATTCCTCCAGGAGAGCAATAATGTGAGGAGAGCCCAGAATGGCCCCCGGATTCTATTTTTCCAAGTAGGCTGACTATTGGTTTTAAGTGCCCAAATTTCTGCCAGATCCCCCAGGGCAGGGCAATGCCCTCTTCCAATCCCCCTCACAGACCCACCCTCCACCCTACCAGGCTACACTGTGTCCCCTCAGGCCTTCCAGGATGTGATCATATCTGTTCAGAATCCCCCGGGCCGCTCATGTTCTCTGAGACCCCAAGTTTCATAAAACATATGTACCGTATGACACTCCTCAGCTGACAACTGCAAAGGAAATTTTATAGTCATCCCCTGTAACTCAGTACATTTCTAACAAAACAATGACGGGTCAAGTCTGGAATTGCATCCCAAGTCCCCAGGGCAGGATGGCACAGGCCTCTTCAGACCTTTAGGGATAACTGCAGTGAGGCTCTGCAAACGAAATATGGGGCTCAGGGACTTCTGAATGACAGGGCGGTGGAGGAGAGATCAGCCTTGCTAAGGGTGTGCAGATCGGGGACTGTTGCCCGGCACATTCTGCAAACCGGCACATTCTCCAAAGGGATAGTTCGTACGTCATTCAAAGGCACCTTGCTGGGTCAACTTACACTTTAGGAAGTTGCTTGGGAGCTCAGGGCCGACAGGTGACATATTGTCATTTTCATCATCTAAAGTCACGGTGAACAGGTGTCCCCGGAGCCTTGTTTCTACAGCGCAGCAGGTTTTCAGCAACACGTGGCCAACGCTAGGTAGGAAACCCCTTAATTTCTCACGGTGTTGGGGCAGCAGTGCCCCCTGGCGGCCATCAGGGCTGCCACAAAGCTCCGCGGATGCTCTAGGGAAGGGGGTGGGACCCATCCCCAGCCCAGGTGGAGGAAGCAAGGGGAAGTCTCAGAACCTGGCACCCCGGTCTCCACCATGTAAGGCTCCATTTTTCTGCGTTGGCCTAAGATGGATGTCTTTGTTTTGCTTACTGGGCATCTATTTCCACTTCTTCTGGAAACAGCACTTTATTTTCTTTTCGAGAACCTCCCATAATCAGGTCACGTGGTTCTTGAAGACTTAGTTGCACGCCACCGCCCCCCCCTCAACCTGAGCACCAGGTGCACAGTGATTTGAGGAGGGATGAGCACATGACCCAAATCTGTCCAATGGGAGCTGGGCCTGAGACTCCCCCCCCCCCCC
>NW_007255319.1:184970-185728 GCF_000164805.1 Carlito syrichta | reverse complement strand
TGTGTGCGCACGCGCGCGCATTTCTGTCTCTGGCTGTAGGGGAAGCAGATTTGGGAGAGCAGCTGGATCCAGCAGTATCTGAAGCCATTATGCACCAGGGAAATTTTAGTTAAGTGAACCAATTAAAATCTTTTCTCTGAAATCAGTGGGAATTAGGGGAGTCATATTCTCTACCTGATTTTTGTGCCAGGCCCTAATTCCTGTCTTCCCTCCCCTACAAGATGTCTTCACTTACATTCACAAGCTCAGAGGCCACATTAATCAAAACCATCTTTATTATTTAAAGAGCATCCTGTCATCAGAGGCAGCTAGACGGGAGTCCCCAGATGGCAGGATAATATTTACATGGGGTCATAAGGGTCAAGGCTCAAGTGGTTACAGGGCTGAGTGGGCCCGCCACTGTGGAATAGAGGACCCTGGAGGAAGGGCACCCTTGGACCCATGAATCGAGCCCAAGAAGAAAAATGTTCCATCCTAGGCCCAGGTGGATCCCACCATGTGGGGTTGGAGCCACCTGGATCAACTCGGGCCCTGGAGGCGTGCACAGCAAGGAAAGCCACAGGTCAGAGCTGGGTCATCATGCCGCTGGCTTCGGAGTGAGTCTGGGGAAAGAAAATGAAGGGCTTCCAAGGTCTGAGAGGCTTCTCCCAAATAGCCCACAGCTGGCCTCCCCTCCCCGGAAGCCCCTTGAAATCCATGTGTTCTCCAGGGGCCCTCTTCTAGGTCTGAGCGTGGATCTCAAAAAAAAAAAAAAAAAA
>NW_007255319.1:177121-184679 GCF_000164805.1 Carlito syrichta | reverse complement strand
ACCCGCCTGGGCAACTTGGCGAGACCTCATCTCTACAATAAATCAAAAAATTAGCCGGGCGTGGTCGCGCACGCCTATAATTCCAGCTACTTGGAAGGCTGAGGCAGAAGGATCGCCGGAGCCCAGCAGGTCGAGGCTGCCGTGGCCGGGAGTAGCCACAGAACTCCAGTCTGGGTGACAGAGTAAGACTCCAACTCAAAAAAAACCCCCGAAAAACCTCTGCCTTCCTTTCCCCTGTTAGAGGCCAAACATTCCCACCCCTGGCTCCCATCCAGGCCCAGCTTTCACCTTTATGGCCTGGAAGATCCACTCCCGGAAATCACCGACTTTGGTATAGACACCTGGCTTCTGGGCCAGGGCACAGCCAGTGCCCCAGCTCACAATGCCGCACAGCCGCCAACGTGGCGTCCGAGAGATGCTGTCCTCACACACAAAGGGACCACCGCTGTCGCCCTGGGAGGGGACAGGGAGGCCTGGCTGGAGGCCAAGGTGGCCGTCCAGGAGGCCCTCCCGGACGGCCACGGGCTGTGGCCCCAGAATCCCCTGGCTCCGAGACAGCGAGCCCAACCACCCGCTGCTCTGCATCCCCATTCCTGGGTGGAAGGGCCGGGGGCTGCTCCCACACAGTCCCTCACCTGGCAGGCATCAATGCCACCCTCAAGGTAGCCAGCACAGAACATCTTGGGCTTGATCTGGTTCCCGTAGAAGTCAGGGCCATTGCAGACATCATTGCTGATTATGGGGACTCGGGCCTCCTGGAGTACCCCGGCCTGCTGGCCTGGGGGCATGCGGGCAAGACTGGCCGGAGCTGGGAGCATGCACACCCCCTTCCCTCCTGGTGCCCACCCCAGGCCGCTTGGCCGCCCTCTGCCCCAAGGCCAAGAGTCATTCTAACAGCCAGACTGCCCTTCCCCAGCCCAGTTCAGGGCCCCCTGGTGGTGGCATCACAGGCAGGGGACAGGACTCACCATAGTACTGCGTGTTGCCCCAGCCTGTCACCGTACAGAGCTTGCCATCCACCAGGGCCTGGCCAGCAGCCGGGAGGCACACGGGCTGGATGTATTCTGTGAGAGAGACCACGCTGGTCCAGCCCCTACTAGCCTGCCCTGCCTGGTACAAACCTCTGTCTGGCTGCCTCCACGTGGTCTGAGCACACCCTGTCCTCTGTTCTTTTATAACAGACACAGCAGAAGTTGCCATCTCCAGAGAGCTCACTATGTACTAGGCACAGCGTTTCCTTTAATTTTCCATCAGCCCAAGGAGGCAAGGTCTCCTATTACCCCATTTTACAGAGGGGAGAGATGAGGCCAAGTCCCCTGTTCGAAGTCTCATCCAAGTCAAGGGCAGAGCCAGAATTTTAACCCAGGTTGGCCAAATTCCCGAGCCTGTGTTCTGATACCCCCAGCCTAGAAGGTACTATTGTGAGAAATAGAAAAAGACACCCTCATCTTGAGACACTTGACTTCCACCATCAGAAGAGTCATCATCATAAATACACAGGTCCACACTGAGAATGGCACCCTGAAAGTTGAGTAGCATGCCGGGCAAATAGGAAGTGCACACTATGCGTGCATTTCTCCTTATATCAACTCTTTTCATTGTCTCAACAACCCTAAGAAGTCATTTTTCAGATGAGGGAAACTGAGGCAGAGCAAAGTGAAGCCACGGGTCGAAGATCACACACTTGGTAAGTAAATCTGACCCTAAAGTCCATACGCTACCCCCTCAGGCATGTGTCTGTGTCCCATCCACCACGTCCCCAAGGACATGTCCCTACTTCAGTATCTTCAACTCTCTCACTCTTTTCACTAAGGAGAAGGGTTTTGAAAGAAAAACATCGATCACTCCCTTAAGTGGGAAACCCGTATCACAGATCATGAAAAGGAAAACAGCCATAAAAATAATTACAATGCCAGGCCTGAATAGTCCTGAATTTTATGTCCTCATGGCCTGGGTGTCACAGGCACGGGTCTCAGTGTTGGTCAGCTTGGGTTTGAGCCTTGGCCACTCGCCAGTTGTGGGATTTGGGGCATGATTTATCTTGTTTGCGTTGGGACGTTTCCCCTGTGGGTAAACAGGATCTTAAGAGAGCCTCCCACCAGGGTGTGGCTGGACTGCTGTGAGAACGAAACCAGTTCAAACGTGGGACACACTTAGAACAGTGCCAGGCATGCAGGGGGCCGTGCTCGTTATCTTCATTAGCACCACGATAATTATCATGGATCAGGTGCTTTTATCACCATCACCATTATTACTTCCTTGTCATCCTCACCACCACCATTATTTTATTATTGTTATTATTACTATTATACAATAGTCTGCTCAAATCTAGAGTCTGAAGACTGTTCTTGATCCAAAATGCAGGTCAGTGTCCTTTTCAGCGAGACCAAAGACTTGCTCCAGAGAACTGCAGAGGGAAATTCTCCTCCCTTACTTTCTGATTCATTCTCTTTTATTTTATTTTTTGAGTCAGGGTCTCACTTTGTTGCCCAGGCTGGAGTGCAGGGGCACGGTCCCAACGATCATGGCTCATAGCAGCCTTGACCTTCTGGGCTCCGGAGATCCTTCCACTTCAGCATCTCAAGTAGCTGGGACTACAGGTGCGAGCCACCACCCTGGCTAATTTTTATTTTTTGTACAAACAAGGTTTCGCTGTGTTACCTGGGCTAGTCTCAGACTCCTGGGCTCAAGCAGTCTGCCTCCCTTGGCCTCCCTAAGTGCTGGGATTATAGGCACGAGCCATCACACCCGGCCCTTTATTCGTTTTGAAAAACATTTTTTTCCTTTTCATTTCACTTATTTTTTTGGCAACAGCTCTATTGAATATAAAGTATACGAGTATATTACATTATGTTACCTTATAATTATATATTATATTATATTATAATTGAATATAATGCCTCAAGTATACAAGTCAATGCCTTTTAGTGTATTCACAGGGACATGCAACCAAAACCGCATCCACTTAAAGCATTTCATCACTCCAAAAAGAAACTTTGTATCCTTTACCCACCACCTCCTAACCCCCATGCCACCCTCATCTCCACCTCCCCCTCTGCCAACCATTCATCTGTGTTCTATCTCTGCAGTTTGGCCTATTCTGGACATTTCATATTAGTGGAATCATACAATATGTGGCTTATTTCATGTAGCATGATGTTTTCCAGGTTCATCCATGTTATCACATGTATCGGTACCCTACTCTTTTTTCAGGGCTGAATAATATTCTACTATATGGATATACCACATTTTCTTTATCCACGTGTCAGATGATACCCATTTGGATTGTTTTCTTCTTCTGGCTATTATAAGTAATGCTGCTGTGGACCTTCATGTACAAGTTTTCATGTGGATGTATGTTTTCATTTCTCTTGAATATATATCCTCGTAGTGGAATTGTTGGATCAAACGGTAACTTTATTGTTTAACTTTCTGAGGACATTCCTGTGTCCCAAAGTGGCTGCCCCAATGATTCACAGTTAATGTCTAGCTTGCGTCCCCTCAAGTTCATTCCCTATCACCGTGGGTACCTGTATCGTAAGATGACTCTCCTAGGCCCCGGGGCCCTTCCGCTGTCCTCTGGGCCTCCCGTCCCCAAGTCAAGGCTCAGCCCCCAGACTTACCCGTGAGGGGCAGGGGGCTGGAGAGATGGACCAGGGCGATATCGTTGCTGTTCTCCTCGCTGTTGGGGTCCCGAAAGGGAAGATAGCCCCCGTGGGAGATCACAGCCTGCACCCCCAGCTGCAGGCCGTGGGGTGAGGCCTGGGCCACGGCACCAGCAAACACTCGCCATCGGGACAGGACCCGGTTCCGCCTGCCAGGGAACAGAAGGGAAGGGTGGCGGGCTGCCCGGGCCCAGCCTGTTCCACCTCTCTGCGGCCTTGCCCCCGCCCCGCCAGCGCTGTGGGGGACCCTCACTCAGGAAAGCAGTGTGCAGCGGTCAACACCCAGTCTCCCGAGAGCAGGGAACCCCCGCAGAGGTGCGCTCCATCGTAGCGAAGACTGACTTGCCACGGCCACCTGCCCAGGCTGGTGTCCCGGCCTCCCACGATGCGGTCCACGGGCAGCTTCCTGCGGCCACAGTCTAGGGGTGAGGGGACGGTCAGCAGGGGCGGAAGGGGACAGGAGTCCAGGCCCCCAGAGCCCCGGCTTGACCCTGTCCTAGGGGATCTGAGAAGACATGGACCCACCCCAGAGAGTCTGAGGGGACATGGTCCCCCTGCAGGGGTGTAAGGGAGAGGGTTCTGAGTTTCAGGGTCTCACCTTGGCAGATGGTGGCCAAGAAGCGGCCCCTGGGACAGTCACTGCGGGAGAGAAGGGATGGAGACACAGAGAGAAGCAAGACCAGTTAAGACAGATGGAAGGAACATGAGGGTGGGTGCGGGCTGCCTTGGGAGCTGTGACGGTCCAGGTGTTGTCCCCTCCTGCCCACGGCCCTCCTCACCACACGGAGATGACCTCCAGCAGCCTCCGGGCATGGGGCAGCTTCCCCTCGTCCACGCAGAAGAAGCCCGACGTGCTGTTGGCGCCCACCATCCTCACGTCCAGCTCGGAGTGGGCCAGTGCCCTGAGCAGGGCAGGAGTCAGGCCTGCTCCCCTGCCCCTCCTGGCTCCCACCCCTCCGAGGGGCCCCCGGTACCTGAGGAAGCCCATCTCCTCACAGCTCAGCCCGGCCACCCTGGAGTTGGAGCGTGAGGAGCACAGTAACCGCCATGTCCCTTCTGTCTTGTCGAAGACGGTGAGCCTTGCGTCCACCGGGCTGACCTGCACTGCAGGGTGACAGGACCGGGGGCCGCCTGGGTCCCATCGCCAGGCTCCCGACTCACCTCCCCAGCCCGAGTCCCATCCCGTGCCCTCCCCCCGCCTGTGTGATGTCCATGCGGCTCTTGCTGTGAATCCCAGGAGGGCCCAATGGGGTTCTCCATCCCCCAATCTGTGACAGCACCTGGAATCACGACTCAGCGACTCAAGTCGGACCCAGGGGCAGCGCCCTGGGGCTGTGGCTGGCCCCTCCGGGAACCAGGGGAACTTGGCTTTCCCCCTCGATTCCTAAGCCGTTTGCTCATGAGCTGAGAGTCTGGAACTTGACTTGGATATTTGGGAAGGGGAAAACAGTTTCAACCAAGTTCCCAGTGGAAGAGCCTGTGAGGCTGAATCTGTTGAGGGCCATCTTTGCCCCCATGAGGGAAAAAATATGCTAACATGGAGGAAAGCCAAGAGATTTCCAATAACATTTTTTTTTTTTTTTTGAGTTGGAGTCTCACTCTGTCGCCCAGACTGGGGTGCAATGGCCGCTCCCGGCCACCGCAGCCTCACCTGCTGGGCTCCGGCGATCCTTCCGCCTCAGCCTTCCAAGTAGCTGGAACTACAGGCGTTTGCTACCACGCCCGGCTGAAATTTTGATTTATTGTAGAGATGAGGTCTTGCCAAGTGGCCCAGGCGGGTCTCGAACCCGTGGGCACGGCAATCCACTCACCTCAACCTCCCAAGACGCGGGATTACAGGCTGAGCCACTGAGCCTGGCTTCCAATAACATTTTTAAAGCCCCCTGCTGCGGCCAGCCTCAGCTGAAGAGCCCCTGGTTTGTTGACTGAGTTAACAACGTTCCCCTTTTGTTCAGCCAGTTTGTTCCTTTTTCCCTTTTATCTTTGGCAGCCTAGAGACCCTTGACTAATATATACACCAGATTGCCAAAATGTTTAAATGCATATCCTACTGTATGAAAGAAAGAGAAAGAGAGAAAGAAAGAAAGAAAGGAATAACTGTCTTTTCTGCAGAACTTGTCAGAACCTTGAACATGCCGAAGGGTATAATTTTTCCAAGCAGAGAATGGAATATTCATTCATTCACTCGGCATGCATTAACTGGACACTCCTCCATACCCAGGGTGGGGTGAGGCCGAAGACACAAATATGGTGGAGATAACCCTGGGCTCTCATCAAGCCAAAGCCTGGGGGGCGAGGAAACAGCCATAAAAATGCCACCCAACCCAACACATTGTTACAAACTGTGACATGATACCTGGGAAGGCTAGAGAGAACACGGGGGGAGTTGGGGGCCAGTTTGTCCACCGAAGCCCCCTAGTCTGTTCCCCACACGCAGGCAGAAAGACTCTTGTTACCCCGGAGGCAGGACACAGCCCTTGGGGCATTTATTTATATTGACCAAACACTTTGTACCTGCCAGGCTCTATTTTAGGCGATGGGCAAATCAGACCAAAGCCCTTGTCCCTGTGGAGCTCAAAGCCTGGTAGGTGAGACAGATGATGAATGGGACAGATAAGTAAGACGTCTCATGTGTCACACAAGTTGTGAAGGGGTCATGGTGGCCAGTAAGACGCCACAGAGGGAGGGGAATGCTGGTGTGAGGGGGTGGGGCAAAGCGGTGTTTTTCACTAGGTGGTCAGGGAAAGTTTCCCCCAGAAGGTGGTGTGTGAACTAAGATCTGAGGGAAGCAAGAACCAGTCCTGCAGAAATGTGAGGGATCAGCAAAGCAGGCCACGGAATCGAGAGGGGGAAGATTCCAAGCCTGGGGGCACACGTGTGGTGTCTGAGGAAACGCAAGGAGGCCAGAGCAGAGTGAGTGAGGGGGAGACTGAGTGGGAGAGAAAATAGCTCAGCATTAGGACTTTCACCTGGAGCCAGGTGCCACCATGGCAGGGCTGTGAGCCGGCAGGGCCCTGACCCTAACCCAGGTGGTCTCAGGAGCCCTCTGGCCTCAGATGAGAACAGACTGTGGGTGCAGGGATGGGAACAGGGGTACCCAGGAGGAGGCTACTGGGACGTCCAGGCGGGAGGGTATAGAGGCTGGGCCAGGGGAGCAGCAGCGGTGGGGAAGAGCTTAGATTCTGGAGAGGTTCTTGTAGATGGAGCCGACGGGGTTTGCTGAAAGATTTGGGTCACCTGTGAACGTCAGGGAACGCAAGGGTCACCCCGAGCCTAGACTGATGGAGCTGACCCTAGCAAAAACAGGCAAGGAGAGAGGGGGCAGGACTGGGGAAAGATCAGCTGTGAACCTCTCTGTCCTTTTCTCACGAGCCTCCTGCATGACCTAGGCTCTAAGAGCATATTCTGGGAAACTGAGTCTGGCGAAGACTTGCTCATGCATCATCTCAGAAGGGACCTGCTGAGGCCACACCCAAGCTGAGTGGTCTCCCCATAGCCTGGCAGGTCTGGACAAGGAGAGGCAGGACTTCCGAGAAGGATCCTGCCCCCGTGAGGACCTACCATGTGCCTGGCACTAGGCTACACGCTCTCCCTGCCTGGCCACCAACCAAGGCTTCACTACACTCTCCAGGGGCCAGAGATCACCCCCACTTTCCAGAAGTCTAGAGTGGCCAGGTGACTTGGCCAATATCACCAAATGAGTGAGAGACAGAGGGAGAGGATTTGAAATCAGGCCTCAGTGACCCCAAACCCCAAGCTTGTAACATTCCTCTAGACAGCCTCTCAAGTGATTTCCCCTCCTGAGGGCTAAACACCAGCCCAGCGACAATAACACTGGTTACAGCCGGGCTCGGTGGCTCAGCCTGTAATCCCGCGCCTTTGGGAGGCTGAGG
>NW_007255319.1:167462-176891 GCF_000164805.1 Carlito syrichta | reverse complement strand
AAAAAAAAAAAAAAAACCAAAAAAAAAAAACAACACTGGCTACATCTGCTGGGGGCTGTCAGTGGGCTGGCCCCAGGCTGTGTGTCATATCTGGGTGGTGTTTTGAATCTTGCAACCATCCTGGGAGGCAGTGGCCACTTCTATGCCCATCTTGCAGATGGGGAAACTGAGCCTCAGAGGGATATACTTGCCCAGGGGAACACAGGACACCAGCAAAACCAGAATATGAATCCAGGCCTTGTATATTCCCTGCTTTTTCTGCGGGTCTCACACGAATCCTTGCCTATCCTCACCCCAAAGGCACTCATCCACAGCCAGGACCTGGCTGATCTGCCTTAATTATGGCCTCCTGCTCTGGGGTGGGGCAGGGGATGCCTGGCCCCTCTGCTGGGTGCACCCATCACCTCCAGAGTTCCAAGAACAAGGCTTGGCTTGAAACACTGACTGGGGTGAGGGGGGTGGGGTGGATTCTTATTTTAAAATGACTCCTAACTGCTCCAGAAATGTGATTTCCAGAAAGTGTGAGGTTTAAAGGGAAAAAAATACCACCCTTTATGGATGTATGTTGGGGGAGGCAAGGGAGGAGAAGGAACATCAAATGCCCTCTCCACCTATTTTTAAAGCCACATCCTATGCCACTGCTTCTCACTTTTAAATCCTTTATTCTTGTTTCTATTATTTCAAGCAACACAGAAAGTATGTTCTGGGTCACCTGGTGTGCTTGCCAAGTTGGCTGATATATTTAGAGGTGTGAAAGTCCCAGAGAAATGAGGTAGGGATACAATCTTGCGGTTGTTTTTGTTTATTTCATAATTTTCCAGCATTGCTGAAAAACTGGAGCAGGTATGAATCATGGCCTGGGTACTTTCTAGCTGGTGGCCTAGGACAAGCTAGTTCTCCTCAGGGATTTGTCTCTGGGCTCGACTATTCCACAACGATTTCCTGAGCACCTACTACGTGCCAGGAACTGACAAAATGTCCCTGCCTTCCTGAAATGCTCCAGGAGCAAATAACTCAGTGAGTGTGAGGAGGGTTATAACAGGGGCAGGAGGGGTGGCCATGGGGTGGGAGGAACATGGATCCTGGGGGTCCAGGAAAGTCTGGCTCAAGAAAGCTAAAGCCTGTAGGACAAGAAACTAAAACCAACATCTACTGTGTGGCTGAAGCCAAGTGCTACACAGATAATTATCTCCTTTAATTCTCATTTGCTTGTTCTCACTCCCATCCCACAGGAGAGGAAATTGAGGCTCAGAGAGGGTTCAGGCTGGTGGGAGGCCACACAGCTCAGAAAAGACAGTGCAGAACCAAAACCTGCCTCTCGGTGTGAGCTGGCGAGAAGTGGGTGGGTCGAGGCTTCCGCGCGTTCAAGGAGGTCATCTGAGGCAGCCTGTGGACTGGAGCCCCGAGTTCACTGGAAGCAAGTGCGAGGTGGGAGTGGAGAGATTGGAATTTCATCCCGATGGCACAGGGTGCCACAGAGGGGCTTTCGGCAGGAGCGTGATCCCTTGGCTCTGCCACTTATCTGACCTGTGGTCCTGGACAAGTCAGTTCACTTCAGTGGGCCTCAGATCCCCCCATAGGCTAAACATTTGGAGGCTTTCAGCCCCAGTTCCGTAGGCCTGTTGGGCTCAGGCTGCAGCCAGGGCCTGGCATATGTTAGCCCTCACGACCGCAACCGGTCGAGGATAGTAGTCACACACGGCTACTACCCAGGTGGCCTGAGTCCACATCCCAGACCTGCTACCGACTAGCTCTGCCTGTGCCCGGTGTCTCCATGCCTCGAGGGCCGGCTATGATGATCCGTGTCGATGTTGGCTTTTCGCGTCTGGATTTTCCTTTTTTCTCTTAGTGTGAGCCGAATCCTTTACGGAATTCGATGAGGTGTGAAACATACGTCCCACCGCCCGACTAACCCGTCCTATTGGCTGTTGGCTGCCCCGCCTCACAGAAGTTGGCATTTGGGAAGATTCATCCCACAGTTCATTTCCTCATCTGCTTATTCGTGTGGCTGTTCACTCCACCACCCTGCAGATACGTTCGTCATGGGCAAGTCCGAGAGCCAGCCCTGGTCCCACCCTTTGCCAGCCATGTGGCTGCTCTGGTTCTCACTTTTCACATGAGTAAAACAGGGCTAATAATAGCAACGACCTCCTGAGGGAGCTAGAAGAGCCCAATGAACTCACGTCTCGCCTCTCGAACACGTTTGGACCATGCCCCACCGTCAGAAACACATTTTTACGTCATGATGTAACCTGTAGGAGTCCTGTGGCCTGGGACCAACCACCACACGGCTCTGAGTCTCATTTTCCCCCTCTGTAAAATGGGGAGAATAACAGTCCCACCCTCCCGGGGCTGCTGTGAGGATGCGATGGGATTGCGTGCGTGTGAACACGTAAAACCAAAACAAGAGATTAAGAAAGTTAAGAGAGGCACTTTGACGGTTTCGAATCTAACCAGTTGCATGCTTTTTTAAAAGCGATTTTCGATCTCACTCGTTTAATTTCAGGATGCACTCATGGGACTACATTTGGAGGCAGACACTGGGCTGGACACGTGAGGCGCTTAGCATGGTGCCTGGTACAGGGCAGGCCCTCAAAACAAATGCGCTATTATTATTAGCATCTCGGCACGCATTTGCACATTCACCCCAAAGACACGTTCACTGGTTTCCTCAGGGCCAGACACAGGTTTTCTCAGGGCTCTCAAGGGCCAGGTTTGCTCTGCTCACCTGGATACAGCGGCTCCTGGTCACTCCTGAAGAGAACCGTCACTGCAGAGAAGGCAGAGGTGAGGCAGGGAGACTGGAAGCTGCAGGGGCCAGGGGAGGTCAGAGGCATAGGGACCACTCTCACCGACGGCCCAGGTCGCCGCCCCGATGCCTGTGAGGAGCAGCAGGGTTCCCGCGGTGAGAGCTGCCACCTTGGGTCCGGAGCAGCATGGCATAGTCCGGCCACCTGCAACAGACACGATGCTGGGGCCACAGCCAGGCCTGTCCTCATCGCAGCAGGGTCTGGGCACGGGGCCAGGCCTGCCCTGCCTCCCCAGGGCTGGTTTCTTATGCCTGAGCCTGCCGGACCTTGGGCCCGGTTTCCCGGGCCGAGCAGTTGGCAGGGTCCTCCCTCCCCTGCCACACGAACCACCAGGTGTCCGGCTTCCCCAAGGGCTCCAGCTGGGAGGGGGCATGGCTGGGCCAGCTGCCACCTGACCCGCCTCCACCCCGCACTTTCTTGGCACTTAAGGGATTTCTCCTCCCCAGTGACACTGCTTTTGTATTTCTGTCACTGCTTGGTGACGTCCCTTCTTGGACTCCTCTCTCCTGCTAATTTTTCCAGAGGTTCCTAGAGCCTCTTGAGGTCTGTGACCCCTGGCCTTTGCACTCCTGGCAGCGCTCTTCCCTGCTGTTTGGCATGTCCTCACTGCCGCATTTCTTTCTGCTGGTTCAGAGACCTTGTCCCCGGGAACCCTCAAGACCAGACCTCTCTCATAGGACCCAGCTACAAGATCAAATTTGTCCCTGGAGGTTGAGAACCCACATTTGAAAATTTGCCAGCTGCACTTCAAAATACTGGCCTTATCCCTTCCTAGCTGGGACCTCGGGCAGGTGGTGGCATCTCTCCGAGTCTCAGCCTCCTCATCTATTAAATGGGCTTCCTAGCACTCACTTCTAAAAATAATACGTTAAAATGATTTTAAATAATAACAGCACAACTTGCATTGATACTTACGGGTGCCAAGCTCTGCTCTAAATGCATTCACTCATTTAGTCCTTATCTCAGCCTCACATTATGATTACGGTTTGTTAGATGGCTCAGAGAAGTGGAGTCACATGCCCACAGTGATGGCCTGGAAAAGGCAGCGCTGACCCCTCTGCAGGTCTGGTGCTGAGTCCCCAGTGGATAATCTCAAAGTCATGCTGCCTCTGACTGTAGGACAGAACCTGGCTACCATAAACTCTCTACAAATGCTTTATAAGTCCTGAGAGCTGTGTGGTCCCGGGCAACTCCCTTCACCTCTCTGAGCCTCAGTTTTTCTGTCCGTAAAATGGAGCTTTTTCGTTTACTGTCCTACCGAGCAACTCTTGTATGCCCGGCACCGTTCTAGGTTCTGGGAACATACCCCAAATGAGATAGATAACATCATGACTCTCAAAGGCTCACACTCTCATGTGTGTGGGTAGGGAGTGAGGGACGTCAACAAAGAAACAAGTAAAGGAACCTGATAATGTCCAGATTGTGGCAAAGACTATGAAGAAATAATGCAGGCTAGGGACAGGAGATGGACTTCTGAAGGGAGATCTGGGAGGGCCTCCCCAAGAAGAGAGTTTTGAGTTAAGATCTGAAGGGTGAGGTGCCAGCTGTGCACAGACCTCAAGGAAGGGCATTGTGGGCAGAGAGACAGCACAGCCAAAGACCTTGGGGCTAGAAAAAGCATGATCTGCATGATCCGTTAGGGGGCTAGAGGGGCTGAGATGGCCAGATGGCATGAGCTTGGGTAAGGTGGCAAGGACCAAAGCTGCAGCGGTAAGGGAGGCCTGGTGGCCCAGGGAGAGGATTTTGGTCCCAGTGCAACCGAGGTCCTGGAGACTAAAAGTCAATCCCTTCACCAGGGAATACAGGGGCACAAAAGAGAAGAGGCTGCTCAAAGCCTCTAGCCAGGACTGGCTTGGCTCAACTGACCTTGGCATCTATAAAGTGCTCCCAGGGCTGCAGGAGCCCCTGGCTCTCCACCCGTGGCCATGGTAGTATGGCCAGTGGGCACGGCACCAGGTCAGTGCCCGGAACAGAACAGGGAGTGATCCAGGACCTTCCTGGCATGGCCATTGTCTGGGTGTCTTAAGAATTTGAGAGCTCAGTGGCAAGAAGGGACACTCCAGCCCGTCAAAGAGGCCCTGGTGGGGTGGGCCAGCCCAGTCCCTGCTGGTTGACCCTTGTCTGTCCCGAGAGAGTCTGCCCCCCCAACTTGGCCCCGTCCACCCTCCTGGTTCCTGTGTGAGGTCTTGGTTCCCTGTAGCCACCAGGCTGGTCCTGATCCCTTTGTTTTCAGATGTGCCTATGAGGGCTCTAGGCTATGCAGAATCCAGTCGAGAGGTCCTGGCACATCTGGTGGGACAGGAATCATTGCCACCCAGTGTCTCCTTCCATGCTCTCTGGTTCAGAGGACTGCAGGCACCTCCAAAACAGGTACTTCTGATAGGACAGGCAGCATCCTCGTCCGCTGGTGTGAGGGACGTCCTCCCTCGTGTATCTTTGCAGGGACTGGAACATGCACCCTCACTCTGGCCCCCTGCATGGGCCGCATCCTTCCTGTGTGTCTTTGCCGGGACAGGCAGCGTTCTCGTGCTGTGAGAGTTAGCATGTCAGTCCGGTTTTCCCTCAGAAGCGAGAGGGCCGTTTGGCTCCCTGGACCCCACATCTCCCTGAGCCTCTCTGACCTGCTTCTCCGGGCACCTCTGGCCACCCCTGTCTCCTCCCAGGACTGTTCCTTTGCTTTCACAATTTGGCGGCAACGATGCTCTCGGTGACACCTTTGTCTCTAAAAATCCACTCAGGTGACAGCTTCAGGTCTCGGGCCTCATCTGACGTGACTCCACCATCCTGAAACTCCGTCCCCTTTGGAATTCTGGAACAACGCACACATCTGCTCTTCCTTGTATTTCTCTGAGAGCACCATCTCCACTGACCCTCTACTCGCTCCCTGAAATCTGAAGATCACAGGGCCGGCCGTGGTCTGTCCTCACTCCACCCTGCTCCGAAGTCTGTCTCACCCACATGTGTGGCCTCAGCTTTCTCCCTCCGTCCCCAGGCCTGGACTGTCTCCTAACTCCCAGGTCAGAGGCACTGAAGTCTTTTAGAGGCCTCCCCCTGGGATGCCCTCGTTCCGTCACACCCACCAGGTCCCAGAATGGCCTCCATGCCTCCCCGTATGTGTTCTTCCTCCTGGGCCCTGTCCTGGAGGCCCTTGTCCCCAGGACTTTCCCTCGTCTGCAGGGCACTTTCCTCCCCCTCACAGCTTGGCAGGCCCACAGCCTGTCGGGCCTCCCGAGTAATTCTCCCGCTGTTCTTCCTTCTCTTATTCCTGTCCTGCTTCGGTTCAGCCCCATCCCGCCTCCCGGCTCAGTCTCTCCTTCTAGTCCACCCTCCACATGGAAGCCTGGGGAACCGACTTAAATACCAAATCCAACCTGGCCCTCCTGTACCTAGAACCCTCTGTGACGCCCCAGTGTCCCCGGGAGAGTCTCAGGCCCTCAGTCTGGACTTTCCAGCCACTCTAGGATTTGGATAGGAGTTGAATATATGTTTCTCCAAATTCTCAGACAGCCATGTGGGTCATTATCAGACACCTGACAGAGCTTCCAAAAAGCAAGTCACACCACATAACTTGTGAGATACAAGTAGACCAGGGAAAGCATGGCCGCCGGCGCCACCTGGTGGAAGACCCAGCACTGCCAAGGAATCGGCCTGGGCCTCACCATTGACCCACCCAAGCCAGGTCCGGGTTGCACACCCAACGTCCCCCCAGTCAGCGGTGCCTCCCTCTGAGTGACTGGGTGCCTGGCATCTCTCTGGACCGTAACTGAATGGCTTGGGGTCTGAGTTGTCAGTTGTTCTGAGACCCAAGGGAGCCAGAGAGCCACACTTCCAACTTCACCTCCAGAAATACCAGAACCATCTACGTGTCACCGCACACCAGCACTGTCACCCTCAGCTTTCAGCCTTGTTCTTGCCTCTGCCTGGCATCCTTGGAGTTGCACTCAGACATCGCCTCCTCCAAATCCAAGTCCCTGGACAGCACCCAGAACCACCCCTTGGGTGAACCTCAGCAGTAAGAATAGATACAAACACCAGCAGCCGCTGCAGCCGCTGTAGCTGCAACGGTGCTCAGAATCACAGGCCAGCGCCTGGCCCTGCCCTACCCCTGTCCTGTCCTGAACAGCTTCCCTAAATCCTTGCAGCTGTTAAGGACAATGGTACCTACCATTGTCATCATCCTGTTTACAGATGAGGAAACCAGCATCCCAACCCCATGATAGCTTGGAAGCCACAGGGTCGTTTCGTTCCAACCACAAGTTGCCCAGCAAGCAAGTGCAGTGCCAGAGCCTCTCAGCATCTGTGTGCAGGTCTAACACCCACCCTCTGGCCCTGGTGGCAGGATTCCTCTCCAAGACCAGGGCCAAGCTGCCTGGAAGGGCACTCTGCATCTGCTATGTCTTTGCACCCAGACCATCTCTGTCCATCTGGGCATTTTCTGTTTTTCTTCCCTGGTTCATTCACCCAGAGGCCCCAGCCCTGGTGCCTCCCTGGCACCAGGAAAGACACAGTCCCCAAGGAGTGAGGCTCTGCCATCTGTCTGCTCAGCCAGGGAGCGGTGCCTCCCTCTGAGTGACTGGGTGCCTGGCTTCTCTCTGGACTGTAACTGAATGGCTTGGGGTCTGAGTTGTCAGTTGTTCCGAGACCCACGGGAGCCAGAGAGCCATACGAATCTGTGACTCCCCAGACAACACACTCAGTGTTTTCTGCCTGTCATTTCAATCCTCACACCACCCTGTGAGGAGTGCGCTATTACCATCTCCATTCTACAGAGGTGGAAATAGAGACCCAGAGAGGGTCAGCTGCTGGCCCAGGGCCACACAGCCAGAAAGTGCTACTGTCTGAGACTGATCCCAGCTAATCTGGTTCCAGGAAGAAGACAGGGGATCAGTCCCAGCTGAGGGAAGGTCGGAAGGAAAGCCGCCTCCCATTCGCCCTTCCTGCTGGCTCCCATGTGTAGATGAGGTTGCAGAGCGGCTAGACTGGAGACTGCCGAGAGTCCTTGAGGGTCGGCCACTCCATCGGCCGGTTCCTCTCCGTCATCCCTGCAGTGGCTTCTCTGCCGTCTCTCCCCTCTCCATCCGTCCGGGCTGAGTCCAAAGTCCTCCCTTGCTCTTCTGCCCACAGAGCCAGGAGGTGGGAGGAACGTGTGGAATGGGTGAGGATCCTGGGTCCCTGGGACTCCAGGCCTACCAACCTCTGCCATGACAGCTCCGGTTTATGGTGTGTGTCTCCGAGTTGAGCCCCAAGCTGGTGCCTTGGGTATTCCCTGCTCTCAACAACCCCGTGGAGAGAGTATTAGGCTCCACGCTTGACCCCAGGGGGAACTGAGGGCTGGAGAAATGATGTCACGCGCACAAGGTCATGCCGCCAAAAAGTGGCAGAAGCAAATTCAAAGGCAGGCCCATGTGTTTGACTCCAGAATTTGTATCCTGAACCACGGCGGCTACCGTCTCTCCACCTCTGCCCCGAGTCGAGGGCAGGTCCAGGGTTAGCCGAGCCATCACTGGGGGTGAGGGGAAACTGAGGCAAGGCGCCAGGAAGGTCATACGGGGTAGCAGGGAGGTAGGTGGTGGCACAGACACACGGAAACTTCGGTTAATAGTTAATCAGGTGGAGGAGGCCTCGGAAGGGGTGAGGAAGGGTCTGGGAGGGGCGCCCACAGAGAGGGGCCTCTGAAGGGGCGGAGGGCTGGGAAGAGGGCACAGAGGGAGGGGCGCCAGGCAGAGCCAAAGTGGGGACCCAGGGAAAGGGGCACTCACCCTCTTTCTCCGCCATGTCACAGCCTCTTGTTAATGATTGCCTGGCTGACCTCCTGGGCAGGGGCGGGACCTGTGGGGAGATGAACAGCGAGCCAGGGTCCAGGGGAGTCCAGCCCAGTGTGGACACCCCCAGTCCCAGGCGCCCATCCAGAGACTGGGTCTTGGCCAGGACACGCTGTGATCACGGACGCAGATTGGGCTGGGTTCAAGGATGGGATCAGCGTCTGGCCAGTGGCCGGAGGATGTCTGGATGTCTGGATCTGTAGGCCTGGGGACCCCCCTGCCTGAACCTGGGGGAGGAAGGGACTGAGGATCTGAACTCCTGGGTTTGAGGGAGGAAGGGCTGAGGGCCTGAACTCTTGAGTCCTGGAAAAGGAGGGATTTGGGGGCCAGGACTCTTTGGCGTGAGGGAGGAGGGGTCCGAAAGCCAGGACCCCTGGGTCTTGGGGGGGGAAAGAGCTGGGGCCCAACTCCTGAATCTGAGGAAAGAGCAGCCGGAACGCCTGGGTCCTTAGGGAGAAGTCCCGAGAGTCCACTCTTCCGGGGCCTGGGAACCCTCTAGTAGGAAGTGGGCATCAGGTTGGCTGAGGTATGAGGAAACCCATGTCCCTGAGACTGGAACCGTGCGTCTGGGGGCCCCGATCCTTACCCTGGGGTCCGGCAGGTGGGGGCGAAGCCGGGAGATGGCGCCCTTTGGGATCAGTCTCCAGGCCTGGGCAGGAGCATGGTGGCCCCGCTGTAGCGGGCGGCCCGGGAGGCAGAGGCGGTGGCGTGGGGCCTGCTAGACCGGGCAGCCTCACCTGAGGAGGAGGGGGCTGGGCAGGAGGCGGGGGAAGGGGCGGGGAGGGGCTGGGTCACGG
>NW_007255319.1:157981-166982 GCF_000164805.1 Carlito syrichta | reverse complement strand
AGCCCCCTCCTGCCCGGGCGCGGCCCGCCTGGCCCTGTTCATCCTCCCCCGGCCCCCTCCCCCAGCTGCTTTCCTACAAGTCACGGGGGCTGGTTTGCTTTGGCAGCCTCTCTGCCGCCTGCAGGGTGACCTCTGGAGCCCAGGAAGTCCTGCATAAGGGGGATGGGGGGCTTGGCCCGGAAAAGGCAGCACCGGGTGCCGAGGCCCAGGCCAAGTGGCCGGAAGTGGCCGGAGGCAGATAACACACTGTCCCGCCAGCAGCCAAGTGCCATCCACGTCAGACCCCAGGGCCAGATGGACACCTGGACACCCCAGGGTCACCAGCAGATGCCTGCCTGTGGTCAGCCACACACCCGGACGGTCGGACCACAGCGGCTCACCCCAGAGGGGCCACCCTGCACAACCGGACGCACCTGTGCCCCCCCACGTGCCCTCACCCCGTGTGCCTCCCCCCCCACAGGCCCGCAGCCCCTGGCAGGGGACACACTAGCCTGGCTGCTGCCCAGTCCCTACTATCTCTTGCTCACTCTCTCAGTCTCTCTCCATTCATTTCTCTCTCTCCTTCCCCCTTCCTCTCGCCAGCTCCCACCTCTCCAGAGACCCACCCTGCTGGGCACACAGCAACCCCCCAAACCCCTGCACCCTAGCTAGCGCCAGCTTCTCTCCCCTCCTTGGCACCCCCAGGCTCCCTTGCGGCTCCTTCCCGTTCTCTCTGGCCACTCACAGTCCCGCCGAGCTGATGACTCCCCACAACCTGACGGTCATGAGCACCAAGCGGCTTCCCCCCGGCTGTGCCCTCAGATGGCGTCCCCATCCTTCTTCCTCAATGTGTGCGGTCCAGGCCCCGCTGCCGGCCCTGAGGGAGGGTCCCTGGGAAACCGAGGCGCTAGGATTTGGGGCTGCGGGTGAAGAAGGTGACTGGGCTCACGAGAGAGACTATGACTCAAGTCCAAGAATCTTTATTCAATGAACAAAACTACTTCTGTAAAGAGACAGGCTGAGTGGGCCCCTTTCTAAGCGACCACAATCCAAGGCTGGTGAGAGAGGGCGGGGTCGGGCCGGGGCGAGAGTGCATCACAGGGAGAGGGGACCCCAGGTCCAGCCGGAGGAAGCAGGGGGGGAATGGCACGGAGGGTCCGGGGGGTCCCAGAACCCCTCGCCCCAAACCGTTCTGGCCCATCACGACCCCCGCCGCCGGGCAGGGATGAGGCAGGGAGGGGTGGCCCCAGAAGTGCGTGTCTGAAGCGGCCAGTGTGTGCAAATCAGCAAGAAGAAGGGGTGCGGAGCCGCTGCCCCTGCCTCACCACCCCCTCCCCCAACAGGCAGCAGAAGCAGGGGTGGGGGCAGCGGCGGTATTGCTTTACCCATCATGCATGGCGGTGGGCGGGCACTGGGGCAGGAGCTGAAGAAGGCTGGGTTGGGGTGCGAGCCTAGCCCCCTGCCCCTCCCACCCGGCTCCGTTGGCAGGACTCTGAGGCCTGTGGGGGTCCGGGAATGGCCAGCCCCCATTGGGGGCAGGCTGGGCCCGGATACTCCCCACTGGGGCTGGCTCTTCCTTGAGGCGGAGCCCAGGGCCTAAAGGGAGGGAGACAGAAGGAATTAGGGACTGTAGGGGGCTGCAGCCCTCCCTGCTCCCAGCCCCAGCCCCAGCCCACCACCCGCCTTACCGGGGCTATTCGGCCACTTGGACACCCGTACAGTTCTCTTTGCTTTCTGAGGTGATGGCCAGGTATTCCGAGCTGTGGGGGGGAAAGGCCAGGTGTTCAGTGACCCCATAATCAGTTGGGCCCCACCCCCAGGAGACTGGGGAAGGTCGGGGTCTCTGCCCGGGGTGCACAGGGCTCCTGAGTTAGACACAGGAGGGGCGATGGGCTGGACTCTTAGGGGTTTGTGAGGAGACCCAGTTGGGGCCCCGGGCTCCCATGTCAGCAAACGCTCTTCTGTGGGGAGGACTGACAAATGCCGCCCTGCACCGCTCCCCAGCCGGCTCCCACTGTCCCCTCCGGCAAGTCCGGAGGCACCCTCGGTGGCCTCACCCCACCCCACCGACCCCACTCACGCGTTCTCTTGTGCGGCAGCCTCCGTGGCAGCCGCGATCTTCTTGTAGCAGTAAACCATCTCTGCCACGAGCCATATGGTCAATACCACAATGAGCACATACATCATGATCTCAGACACGATGGACGCCATGTCTCTGTTGGCTAGAAAGGCCAGGCAGGGCTAAGGTGGCAGCCAGGGCCAGCTCAGGAGGCACGATGGCCTGAGTGTGCTTGCTGCGTGTGCTTGAGCAAGTGGCTCAACCTCCCTGGCCCTGGCCCCCAAATAGGGTAATCATGCTGCTTCCCTAGAGTCTCCATTGCTACTGTGATTACGAATAACCAGGCTTGGATAGGTCTAGGGGTCACCCTCAACCTGCCTGTGTTGTTCAGCAGGCTGTCGGACATGGTGCCTGGAAGCTACAGCTCTGCAACCGGAAGGCTCAGGTTCAAATTCTGGCTCTGCCGTCTGTCAGCTGTGTGACCTTGGGCAAGTGATTCAATCTCTCTGGGTCTCGTATCCCCAGCTATAAAATGTTGGTAATCACAATACCTCATGAGAGTGTTGTGAGAATTAAATAAGCTTTAAAGATCCTTAGAGCCGGGCTCGGTGGCTCAGCCTGTAATCCCGTGCTTTGAGAGGCCGAGGTGAGTGAATTGCCTGAGCCCGCGGGTTCCAGACCCACCTGGGCAACCTGGCGAGACCTCATCTCTACAATAAATCAAAAAAAAATTAGCCGGGCGTGGTAGCACGCGCCTGTAGTTCCAGCTACTTGGAAGGCTGAGGCGGAAGCATCGCTGGGGCCCAGCAGGTCGAGGCTGCGGTGGCCGGGAGTGGTCACTGCACTCCAGTCTGGGCGACAGAGTGAGACGCCAACTCAAAAAAAAAAAAAAAAAAGATCCTTAGAATAGTGCTTGACCTATAAATAGCACTCAATAAATGTTCACTACCATTAATATTATTACTATTGCAACTGAGGCAGTGCAGTAAAAGGGTTAACAGCAGAGGTTCTGGGGCCAGACTGCCAGGGTTCTCATCCTGGCTCTGCCACTTCCTAGCTGTGTGATCTTAGGCATATGATTCTACCCCACTGAGCCTCGATCCCCGCTCTGTTAAATGGGGATGATAATACTCAGACCCCCCTCCTAGGACTGCCGGGAAGAGGAAATGACTCAACCTCTGTAATGTGCCTGGATGAGCACGCAGCCAGCACTGCCTAAGCGTTGGCTATTTTCCGGAAGCCCTACATCCTTCCACAGCACTGGCCCTGCCACTGCCAGCTTCCTTTCATGAAGCCTAAATTTAAACTGTAAAGGAAGCGCATTCATGTCAGGGGACCAGAGTCAAAAGCCACGCTGGTGTCCTCAGTCAGATTTCCTAGGTGTCCATCCCACATCCTGGACCCCTGCTGGACAGCAGAGATCACATCTCCCCGCCAGACTCACGTGTCTTCCTCTCCTGGGAGCGGGACACTTTTCTGCTGCCCCACCCTGTCCAGATGGCACCGATGCTTTCTGGGCCAGAGGGAGGGAGGGTGCCGGGCTAGAAGCTCCCCCCACCCCTGCTTCCCTGCAGGAGGAGCTGGGACAGGGCTCCAGATCTCATTCATTCTTTCTTTCTTTTTTTGCGACAGACATGATGAATGCATCTCATGCAGTGAGTGCCTGCCTGCTCTCGGCCAGGCTCTGTGCTCATCCCTTGTCTGAGCATCTCCCAGATGCCTTAAGACAGCCCCAGGATAGGGCTTGTCCTGGCTACCCACTGGCCTCAGAACCCACGGAGAGGTGGATGCTTGTTGGATGAAGCTCAGTTATCAGAATTCTTGCCACGGTCCTGACTTGGTGCCCAGAGAGGCTTAGGTAACATGGCATCTCACAGGCAGCCCCCGAGCTGAAGCCTAGCTGCACCCCCGCAGGCTGGATTTCTCACCAGCCTCAGATACAGCTGCACCTCGAGGCGTTTTCCATGCGTCCCGCCTAGATCCAAAATAGAATTACTGTCTCCTCTTGTCCCCATAGGCCTGCTCTCGCCCCAGGTGGGCAACCCTGGCTGCCTATCAGCACCCTCTGCACCTCTCCCAGGACAGTGAAGTTCTCTTCCCTTGGAAATGACTCGGTTCATTCCTTGGGGGTCATTTCCAGAAGGCGATACAGACTGATGGGTCATGCCGAAACTGCGGCGAGAGAGTGGATAATCTTAACTGCTAAGATGTGGCAAGCAATGCTAGAAGACAATAATATGGTGGGTAAAGGAAAAAAATACTATAGCGTGATGAGTCATGTTAAAATGCTATAGTATCACGGGTAAGATGAGCAGACTATAGTATAACAAGTAGTATTTTAAAATACTACAGTATGATCAATATTTTAAAAGACTATTGCACAGAATGGTGGATAATGATAAAAACATGAAAGTATGGTGGGGAACATTAAAAATACTCTGGTATGACGGATTATGATAAAAATACCATCGTATATTTGGCAATGTTAAGCAAGCATAGTATATTGTAAATTATAAAACACTATATTAGGTTGGGCGCAGTGGCTCACACCTATAATCCAAGTACTTTGGGAGGCCAAGGCAAGAGGATTGCTTGAGACCGGGAGTTCAGGACTAGCCTGGGCAACACAAGGAGACCTTGTTACTACAAAAAATAAAACAACCAGCCGGGTGTGGTGGTGCATGCCTGTAGTCCCAGCTACTCAGGAGACTGAGGTGAAAGGATTGCCTGAGCCCAAGAGGATAAGGCTGCAGTGAGCTGTGATCGTGACACTGCACTCCAACCTGGGCAAAAGAATGAGACTCCGATTCAAAAACAAAAACAAGAACACTATACTATAGAGGATAATGCTAACAAGGCAATGCTACACTGTGGTGAATAAAAAAAAACAACAACAATACTAGAATTCGGTGGATAATTCTGAAGACCCAGGCTTTGGGAGGACAGCACAAGATACTTCATATTATGGTCAGTATTGTGAAAAACATGGGCTCTGGGGGGTAGTGTGATAGGGCCAACAATGGTTTGTCAGAAAAGAGAGTCTTTGCTGGGTCACAGTGGACCTGAGCTCCTGTCCCCTCCGCCCGTGCAGGTGAGACAGCATCCCAGGCAAGGGCTGGGCAACAAGATGGAAAGCACCTGGGTGGCTGAATGGTGCCCTGGAGACTCCCTTCCTCACCCCTGTCGCCTGCGTGGGGATTTGTGAGAGTAATAACATGGGTGGTGTTAAGCCCTGGTCTTGGATGTTGGGCGTCACGCTATGACAACTCTGCTAAACCCCCCTCACGAGGGCGAGGCCATCTTCTGTGCCCACGGGTGACCACCTACCCAGCACCATGATGCACACCAGAGAGTGGCTCAGACATGCCTTCCAAATTGCATCCTGCCACACTGCTTTGACAATACACGCAAAATTGCTAATTATAACCAGAAACGCTGGCTGATAACAGGGTACAGTGAATCATGCCAAGAACAGAAACATAGTCACCCGGGCTTTGTTGGGTTCAAATCCAGGTCCCAACTATGTGACCTTGGCTATGCCACCTTACCTCCCTGAGCCTCGGTTTCATCTGTAAAATGGGGACAGTAAGAGCCCCTTCCCCAGAGAGTAGAGAGAAGATGCACTGAGAGCACCCCACACAAGGCACTGAGACCCGCCTGGGCAACTTGGCGAGACCTCATCTCTATAACAAATCAACAAATTAGCCGGGCGTGGTAGCGCGCACCTGTGGTTCTGGCTACTTGGAAGGCTGAGGTGGAAGGATCGCCGGAGCCCAGCAGGTCGAGGCTGCGGTGGCCGGGAGCGGCCACTGCACTCCAGTCTGGGCAACAGAGTGAGATTCCAACTCAAAAAAAAAAGATGGATCAGAGCAAGATCCTTGCTGTTCAGTGGGACCCTTAGGTCTGAGCATCAGCCCATCTGAGACTTGTTAGAAATGACTCCTGGGCCCACCTCAGGTCTGCTGAGTCAGACTCTGCACTTCCTGGTGGCTGGAGTGCACGGTGGAGCTTGAGGGGCTCTGCTCGAGCTGACACACTCCCAGCGCTTGCCCCACCATGATGGAGGGGCCGCGGGGCGAAAGCCACTCAACAGCCAGAACCCTTTCCCCTGCCACCCCATGTGCCAGGCCCTGCTATGAGCTAGGCCTGTGCCAGCAGCTGACATCCAGCATTGTACTCAGTCTGCACCCTCCTATGACGTAAGAATGGCTCAAACAACACCCTGAGAAGTAGATACTATTACCATCCGGTAGGACAACCCTCAGAGACAGGACCAGCTCAGAGACAGGAAGGCACCTGCTGGTGGTCACACAGCACAGGTGAGTGACAGAGCTGGATTCTGCACCCAGAATGTCTGTGGGGAGAGGCATGCTTTGATCTCTACGTGGGCTGAAGGGAAATGTGGCTAAGGTGGGGGGAGGTGCAGCTACCCCGCGGCTGTGGGCGGTCGGCCGGCCCAGGCGCAGAGCCAGCCTGTCCGCTACCTGCCATCTGTCCCTCCATCTGGCTCGCTGGTGGGCAGCGGGGCGCCGGGGCGGGCAGGGCCAGGCTCACCTTTGTCCACCACCTCAAGGTGGATCTTCTTGACGACGCTGGTGTTGTGCTCATAGTTCTCAAAGAAGAGCAGGCGGTAGACATGGCACTCATAGTCGCCTGAGTGGTTGTAGGTGACATTGGTGATGAAGATGGACAGGTCCTGCAGGTCTTTGGTGCCCCGGCTGCCGTTCCACACCACGCGGCCCTCAAAGCGCTCGTCCTCCTCCAGCTGCAGCACCTCGTTCTCGTAGCGCAAGATCTTGGGGTGGCGGGGAGCATCACTGCCTGGGCCCGTCTCCCCCAACCTGACCCCGAGTCTGTCCTCTGCCCTGGCCCTCACCGACACAGATGACACACAAACGGGCGCAGACATCTTGCCTCGAGCAGGGCTGGCCCAGGGGGTGGGGAGGTCTAGGATCTGGATGGTGCCTGGGCCCAGACCCCACTTTTGCCTCTAGCCTGGAGACATGCACACTCCTCAGCCATCCTCCCAAGCCCTGTTTGGCCTTCTGGGCCAGCATCCTCTGCAACCACCAGACACACTTCCCCAGCCACCAGACACACTTCCCCAGACCAGACAGAAGCCACCTGATCCCAGCTGCTGGAGACCCAATCCTCCAGCAGGTTGTAGAAATTTATGGTGCCCCCATATGTAATTCAAAATACACACAGTTTAAACAAGGCTAAAAAAAAAAAAAGTTCTGCTTTTCCTCCTAGATGACTATCCGAGACATTTTTGCTGGTGCCAAAGAAGTCCAGTGACATTTACTTTGTGCCAGCCATGGGCCTGGTGTATCCACTTACTCAATCCTCACACAGACCTGTGGGCTAGAGACCATCACCACCCTGCCTTTATGGAGGAAGAAACCGAGTCTCAGAGACTCGCCTGAGGTCTCCAATGGGTCAGTGGTGGAGCCACAGTTTGAATCCAGGTCATCAAGTATTATTAAAAACAAACAAGCACCCCTCCCCGCCACCCTAAGGTTCAGCCTCATCAGCTCCACACGCAAACCCCTGTACACCCGTGCCAGGCACCCACACACCTTGACAAACTCCTCGGTGCCTTTCTGGCGGAAGGTCCACTCAGTGAAGGTCTCGGCATTGGTCTCGCTACGGCGCTTGCAGGAGATGCACAGAATTTTGAAGGTCATCCCGTACACGGCCTCAGTCTCTGAGTCCACCTCGACGCAGCCACCCCAGGCTGAGGACACTGAGGGGACAGCAGGCTCAGGTCAGGCAGGGGCACCTATGACCCTAAGCAATGCCAGGCTCACTGGCTGTTGGCTTGCAGGCCCCTGGGAAACCATCTGTTTCCCCTTAATGATGGCCACGAGTGGGCAGAACTGGATGCCAAGCTGGGTCCTGCCACTGGTTGGGTGATCCTGGCAAGTCATCTTCCGAGCCTCAGTTTCCCTCTCTCTTGGGGGGAAAGAAACGATCCTCTTTGCTTCCAGGAGTGGTGGGGCAGATTCCATAAGCTAGGTAGGGCCTGGCTCCTGGGAGGCCCCAAGAAATGGGGCTGTCAATGTTGTCAGTAGCTCAGAGTGATTGCTACCCAAGTGTTCCTTTCTCAGAAAGTTACTCGTCAAGGGACCAATGCACCCAGGTGGTGGGACTAGAATTATAGTTGCATCAGTTCGAGGCAGCAGAGTCGTTCCCACCCTTACCTTGGTCTCCAAAACCAGCGGGTTGGGAGAAAGGAGATCCGGGGGTGGGGGGTTGTGGGGAGGTCGTCACTGGAACCAGGGAAGGCCCACACTCCAGCCTTGATCCCGAGTTCCCCCAGGCCCTGTGGGATCCAGCCCTCCCCAACTTCTGCCCTGTCTCCTCCCCAGACTCCCTCACTTCCAGAGCCCTGCCCCATCAGCTTCTCAAAACTGTCTCCCGCCCCAGGGCCTTTGCACCCCCGCCGGATCCAACCCCTTTGGGTCCCTCCTTCACACTCTTCCCTGCCACCTTCCACCCACCTCCCAGCCCTCACTGGCTCCTGCTGTGTCTTGCCAGCTCCCGCCCCGGGTCTTCTCCCTGTCTCGGAATCACCTCCTCTCTGAATCCCCAGCGTTTCTCGTCCACCTCCCTTGATGCCTCTCGCAGTCTCCCTGAGGGCCTGTCTCTCTCTCCGCCCCTCTTTGGGTCGTTCTCTGACTGTCCCACCGCTCTGCGTGCCCTCGCCAGGCTCGGGCGCTGCCTCCTGGTCGCTCTCTCTCCACCTCTCCCGGTCTCGTCCCTTTAAACTCCATCCCAGACTCTCGCCTGTTCACCGTGTCTCTTCTCCCCATCCCCTCCGCCTCTCTCAAGTGTCCCGTCCGCGCGCTCGACTCTCGGCGAACTCCGCTCCCCGTCTCCGTCCCGGCCTCCCGCTTGGCCCCGCGTGGCCAGTCTCCCAGCGGGCGCTCGGGAGCCCCGAGGCCGCCCGTCTCTCCCCCG